>NW_022631040.1:10524152-10525301 GCF_010015895.1 Lontra canadensis
CGCCCCAGGCTCCCCCCCCCCCCCCGGCCCCCCGGCCCCGGGGCCCCCTTCCCCCCCTCCCCACACAAACGAGGGGGGGGGGGGGGGGGTCTTTTTTTTTTTTTTTTTTTTTTTTTTTTTGGTCTCTGTTCTTAGAAATAGTAATTGAGTAAAAATGTAAGTGAGTGGATGCCAGGGGGCAAGTGTCCAGGGTCAGGGTGAATTTCTCCATGCTGAGTGTGATTCTGAGCACTCGTTAAGTGGAGGCTGGCCTGTGCCAAGCAGCTCGAGGGCCATCCCTGTCACCTTGTGTGAACCGCCTCTCCATTCCAAGGAGACGTTGGGAGCGGCTGGAGGGAGCGCAGGGCCTGTGGCGCCTCTCGATGTTCTCACTCTCTAACCTGGGAGTAGCTGATAACGCTGTGTCCTGACACCCGGGACCGGACTGGCACAGCTTTCGCGAAAGAAAATCCTCTGGAGGATGCAATGGTCCTTGCTCCGCACAGCGTATGTGGCTGCTGAATCATTTTTCTTTTTTTTAAATCATTAGCCCCCAAAGTCTGGGTTAAGATAACGTTAGCTTGCCTGAAGCTTTTCCTACTGAGATCTAAGAACCTAGAAGATCGGCAGTGGAGGCAGTCTGTCTGCAAACATGGATTGAAGGTGGTGAAGATGAATTCAGATGGCTTGGGAGTTTGGGTTTTGTGTTTTTTCAAGTCTTTACTGAGTACAAGGCTTTGAAATAGCTGGGTGGAGGCCGAGAGATGGTGTTTCTCCAAGCGTGGCCTGCGCGTGTGTCTCCCGAGGTGTCCTGAAGAGCAGATCCCCAGCCCTGGCCCAGAACCTCAGAGTCCGAATAGCAGGGCGGTGGGGCGGGGTTGTGGAGCTGATGCTTGTGCACCTGAAAGCGGGCTGCGCAGGTTGCTCTGACCTCACTAGAGTCTGTGGCCGCTCAAGGCCAAGGATGCTCTGATCACGCAGGTCTGTTTAGTCACAGTCCTCCTGCATGGAAAGATTCAGATGAAGCCGGGCCTCTGTGAGATCAGCTGGTTCTGCAGGTGTGGGATCCTTCACCCCCAGCCAACAGTCTTGACGCCATGCTTTCCCTTTTCCCGGGTGCATACAGAGATCGAGGTAGACCTGTTGTCTGTAGGATCACACATCCTCCCC
>NW_022631040.1:10525401-10797674 GCF_010015895.1 Lontra canadensis
CCCCCCCCCCCCCCCCCATTCTTTCCCCTCTCTCCCCCCTCCCCCCGCTCCCAAGCGGAGTGGGGGTCGTCCTCTTTTTTTTGGGGCCCCCCCCCCCCCCCCCCCCCCCCCCCCCCCCCCCCGCCAGCTCGCTGTTCACCACGGAGGGAGCAGTGAGTGTGTAAGCAAACGAATTAGTCACATGGGGTGATGGAGGCCTAGCTTAGCAATTATGCCTGGCAGTGAATTCTTCCACCCAGGTGCCTCGAGCTGGGCCCCTGCGAGTGGGAAGGAGATTTTGAAAACTAATGTATGATGTGTAAGGGACACGTATAATGTATACGTCGACGTAGAAGGTTTAATTCCCTGAGGTCGTGTTTGGTGGAAGCGCAGCCGACCTCTTCGTGGCCTGAATCCTGTTCTCAGACATTCCACGGGGTAAGGATCTGGCCGACGATGGAATGTAAACTCCGCTCTCTCAGCCAAACTCTGCTTCGAGTAACAGCAGCTTTCTGTTTCTAAAGGATGTTTTTCTCAACCAGAGGTATTAGAGCAGGTGCAAATCTGATCAGCTTTTAGAAAGAAAAGTTGAGGATAAATTACTTGGCATTTGTGCAGTCCTATACTGGCTATTCTGAGGCTCTGCTGGTTACTTTGGAACCATGATGATTTTGAATCCAGCCCCACGGTATGGATATCTTATACCTGCTGTAGGACTTTTGGCTGTCAAACTGTTTAGAGAAATATCCAGTTCTTCGTGGTGTGTATCACTAACCATACTCCTTGGCTATTGAAGTATGAAAAGAAGGGTGAGTCGTGTCTGTTCTACTTCCCCAAAAGCCTTTAATGACAAGACCTCTACATTAATTACAAAATATAGATCTAGGTTTAAGATGAATGTCAAATGCATGCAGAGATTGTGGGAGGACGCAGGTAGAAACAGGAAGCTGTCAGGAGACATTAGTTCATTCAGCAGTATTTACAGCGTGTCTAGGCACTAGTGATGGCATCAAGGAATAAAAGAGCAAAAAATCGGTCTTTAGAGAGGTCTACGCATTGGAGGAAGATGAAGAATTCTTTTAAAGATTTCAATAAGAATGGCAGGATTTGAAAATATTAGAGGGGAGAACATAGAGCAGGGTTGGGGATGGAGAGGGGAGTTGCGATTTCAAAGAAGCTGGGCATGGGAGGGCACAGGAGGAGGGTGGATTCAAAGCAGAGGCTTGAAGGAGGTCAGAGAGGAGCCTGGGGCTCTGTGGGAAAGAGCTTTTTTGGCAGAGGGAACAGCTGGTACTGCTCCTGACCTGTTCAGGGATTATCAGAAATGTTCTGGGAGATGAGATCACAGAGAGGTCATGTCGGATGGGTCAGGTAGTGCCTTGTAGGCCAACATCAAGTCTGTGGCTTTTCCTCTGCATAAAATAGGGAGAAGGGTGGGTTTAGTCAGGGTTGTTGTGGTGGCTGCCAAGGTGGGAACAGTACACAAGTCCAGCGAGGAGGTCTTTTTGATGTGTTGCAGTGCATTTTGTTTTGTGATGTGTTGCAATGCCTTTCCAGGTGAAACGTCACTCTATCAAGAATTTCAAATGGTGCTGAGTTCTCTCTTTGGGAATAAGTTCATAGACAAGCTTCAGTGGGTTCTGTATGTAGAATATGGTTTTTGAAAAAAATTTAAGTTAGTATTCCTGAGTTACTGTCCACTCACCCCCTTTCCTTTCTAGAAAGGAGCTATGTGTTTTAAAATAACCTCTGGGGTCTCCCATCTGTGCTGACAGGTGTCCTTACTGTGATGCCTTCTCACAGTGTCTCTGACTGGGTGAGCAGGGACATGTGCCCCTAAGCTCATTGGTGACCATGCGTTGGCCTAGAATGACAGACTACCACCTTCCCCTGTGGAAACTGGAAAGTCAGGCTTCAAGGAGTATGGCAAATCTGTCCAGATGTGCCTAGTGCCTTTGCCTACGTTCTGAAATGTGGTCAGAAGCCAGGGAATTTGTAAAACTGTGTCTCTTATTTGCGAGAAACATTTCTGTTGGACCAGAGTTTGCTTTCTAACTTTTAAGCTTTGAACACGAAGACTGGAATGTGGATTTCAGTCCCTCATCTGTACAAGAAATATCCTTTGAGTCTCCTGGGTGGCAGTTATTATGCTAGGTCACTTGATAGATGGAGGCCTATAGCGGAGACTCTGTTTCCAGGGAGCCTGCAGCTAAGTGAGGAAGTCAAGCACGCCGACCAACCAAGCAAAACCAAAAAAGCCAATATTGTGTGGTTGATTCTAAGTAAGAGTCCTGACGGGTTGGGAGTATTGCTGAACTTGTCCTGGAGAGGTACAGGAGGCCTTCCTGGGGGAGGTGATATCTGCTACTTGAAAGATAACCTTTGCCATGGCACTGTGGCAGTCTTCAAGCAGCCAGAGGAAGCGGCGTATGCTTTCTGGAAGGAGATGTGTCCTTCGCATTGTTCCCTTCCTCTCTGAGCTTGCATGGCTACCATTTTGCTGAACCAAGAAACAGCAGAAGCCCTTAGTATTGATGTAATGCCTTCAGGAGACCCATTCTGAAATACTGAGGCCAGAGGGTAAGATCTTTATATCAAGGATTTGTTATTCAGAGCTGATACGTTCAGAAGACATGATTTGTCTGTTGCATATAAAATCCATTATACTGTGAGGGGCAGTGGTATAATGGGACTCTGTGGAAAATGGCATTATTTCACAAGCTCAAGGTCACTATCTAGAGCTTTCTTCTTCCTCTCAATGGCATACCACAAAAATTAATCTCTTGCTCGTATCATATGGGTTTGTGGGTTGGCTGTGGCTTTGTTCCACGACATCCTCATTCTGGGACCCAGTGAAAGGGGCAGCCTCTAACCCAGGCATGCTGAGCTCACCGCCACACAATGACATGGGGCCGTTTTCCCTGCCCACATTCCACTGGCCACACCTGGTTTCAACAGGACAGAAAGGGAGAACAAAGGTGGGGGTCACGTGGCAATGGGCCCAGGAGAGAGGGACGGACATCTTGAACAGGTGATGCAGTTTACGACAGCGTAGGTGGCGGATTTGGGGAAGGGAGAAAGATTTCATTCCTGTTAAAAACTTCCTATATTGTGTGTTTGGCATGCTTGGATCCTCTCTGTTGCTTCATCTTTGGAATTATGGGGAGCTTTGTAATGGATATTTACGAAATAATCAGTGGGTTGATTTTATAACAGACAGAAATGTCATTCTCCATTTTTATATTTGACTGGCTTTTCCAACGGAGCCAACTCTACCTGGTATAAATAGCCCCGTTGGTAGTACAGGGTTTCTGAAGGAAGCCCTCCTGTGTTGTGTGACATGCATATATGTCAGGGACACTCTGATACCCAGGCTTACCCCGCTTAGCTTTAGGGTCTCAGGTTGCCACCGTGATCCTGACATACCCAGCCCTATCTGATAGATGTCGTCCCCAGTAAGACCCACGCTCCGTTCTCGGAGAGCAGAAGTCTACAGGTGCTCCACTGCTTGCTGGAGGGAACGCGGATTTCCCATTTCCTATTTCTCTCTCTTGCGTGAGGCCCCTGCCAGTTTAACAATCTAAACATCACGTGCCACGTGGTTCCCTAGAATCCAATCTAACCTGAACCTCGGTCGCCTGGCAATGACCTGCCGGGGTCGGCTGCTTGGATTCCTGCTCCTTCCCGCTGTGTTCCGTGAGCGATGGAGAGAAGCCCTGCTGGCGTGGGGCATCTCCGGTGGGACTCTGCACGCAGGGCGGCCCCCCATCCTTTGCGCATTTGTCCTGAGCGGGCTCGGTGGCTTGGTCTAGCGAGCTCGCAGTCATCTCCGCAGCCTCTCCTTAGTCTCCTTAGGAGGTGCCGAGGCTGAGCTTTTCCACCCTGCCCTGGAGGTCAGTGGTGGGAAAGAGCAGCGAGAGTGAGAGCGCTGTTTTGCACATGGCCGGACATCTGCGTTTCTGAATAGCCCCGCTGTGTGCGTGATGCAGCTGCTGGAGCTGCTTTGCTGAATGTGAACTTTGCCCACCGACGGGCGTCCAAATTGGTTTTGGATCCTCTGGAATCTAAATGGCCAGGCCACGTTTTTCTAATATTCCTGGATCGGACCTTTGCTCTGAAGTGGAGCTGACTCGTTGTGTTTGCGCGGCGGCCCTGCTGGCGACTGTTTTCCTGCTCCGTCTTGCTGGCCTTCCTAGGCTGCTCCTTACCTGGTCCACCGCCGCGTTCAGCGGAGCAGGAGGGCAGCTCCCGGTGGGACTGCCGCCGCGGAGGCTTCGGGGCTCGTTGACGTGAGTGTAAGTGTTAGGGAGAGAGACTTTTCAGGAAGGAGTCGGGGGAGGCACCAAGAACGGCGAAGCTACAGGTGCGCTGGCGCGGCGGCAGGGACTTGAACTTGGGCTGCAGATGCCGCGGCGCGCAGACCCCTTACTGGAAGTGTGGACAGTCCGCGACAGGGTCCGTGGGCTCTAGTGCCGGGCTTCTCAGCCTCGCTGTGCACCGAGCCGCCTGGGGGGCATTGAACGTGCTGGGGGTCGCCTCCAGAATTTCCACCCAGTTGATGGAGGGTGTGGGAGGTTGGGGAGAGAGGGTGCGGTATCTTTGGTTTTCCAAAAAACCCCAGGTGATTCTAATGTTTGGTTTGAGTTAGAAGCTCTCTTTTGGGGGTTTCCTTAGCTTATGTTCAAACTATGATTTTCTGTCCAGCTATCCTTATTATAGTCTGAGCAAACTTCTGTATGAAGAAAAGGTGTATATTTAGGGGAGAAGTGTTGGGAGAGAGAGAGAAAGGGTGGATTCTGTCCTCAGTAATAATAAACTAAAAATGTTGAACACGCTTGCTGTCAGTTATTGAATAGTTCTATTAGGAACTGTGTTAATCTCTCTATTAGCCTTATAAGATAAATATAATTATTAGTCACTGTTTCATAGATAAGGAGACCAAGGCTTACCGACATCATGTAATTTCCCCATGGTCACGTTGCTCCTAAGTAGCAGAGCCAGAACTTGAACATGAAGTCTATCTGACTTCAAAGCTCATCCTACTAGTCGGACCCCTAAGATGATAAACTGAAATCTGAAATTTTGGATGAAGGGATAAGATAATCAGAAAAGGAGAACTTACTGAGAATAATATGTATCTGTATTATTAGGAAATTATTCTATTCTGAAAAAAGAAAAAAATTGTATGTTTGGATATCTTTCTTTTTTTCTCTTAAATACAGTATTTTCACCTCCCAAAACCTAGGAAAGTTCAAGGTAGGCAGCAGAACCCAAGGGCTTGCACACAGATGTGGGAGTGAGGCGGCGACTTCTGATTTTAGCCCGTCTGGGTTCTGTGTTCCCCATTTGAGGAATGGAAATGGTTTCTTCTTATGGGAACTGACATGAGCTGTGGTGCCTCCTTGTGGTTTATTGTCTTGTTCGGATTGTGTAATCCCTGGAGCGTGTAATACAAAATCGGGTGTTTCTCATTTTGTTCCCTGGAGAGGAACAGCCTTTTTGTCGTCGTCGTTTGTTTTCCTGAAGGCTGGTAAATCTGCGTACTTACTCCAACTACCACATTAATCCTTTAACGCCTGTTAAAAGGCCAGAATGGTCCCAGGCTCAGGCCCTAGAAATTCCACCACAGGTTCCTGGCAGTCCTATCTCGCCCCATACATTTGAAAGAATGCTGCAGATCCAGGCACCCGGTAAATATTTGTTAAGTGAGGGAGTGAATGAATTTTGCAAACGTGGGCCATGATTGAAACAGTGCCTTGCATGTTGCTAAGGATTTCTTGGGAACGGAGGAAGGTCTTAGTTTGTTGGTAAGCTCCCGGTTTCTGCCTGGGGCCACATCATGTGTTCACAAACTCCTAATTGCCTACCTGGGAGACATTTCTGTACACGAAACAGCGGTATTAATAGGCTTTCAAAAAACCCCAGTCACCAGCCTCTGTTTATCTCTCGTAGCCTTGATGAAAGGATCCTGACTTTTTCTTCGTTCAAAGTAGCATCTTTAGTATTGTAAGTTAGAAAAAAGTGCAGAGTCCCTGGGGCACCTGAGGAGCAGGAAGGGAAGCTACTTGACAGCCCGTGTGACAGAGGAGACGCCCCACTTTGATGCCTTCTGGCCGTGGATGGTCCTGGGGGGACACCTGGATTGCTCCCTGCTCCTCTGTGAGTTCGAAGGGCTGTCACTGAAGGTTGAAAGGGACAGTTAAGCCTGTGTGCTTGGGTCTTTAGCCACACAGCATGAGTATTTTTAGGGCTCTTCTTGTGTCAATCTGATTTCTTCTTGAGGGTTTAACGCATGCAGCCTGCACTGGAATGACTTTGAAACAACTCTCAGGGTAGTGTGGGAGGGTTGCATCAGCACTAAAGCCTTCAAGCAGTGTTTTTTCTCTTTCTTTCTTTCTTTCCCTTTTTTTCTTTCTTTCTTTCTTTTTTTTTTTTTTTTCTTTTTATTGCTAAATATCCAACAGGCTGAACGGAGGAAATTCAAGTCTAACCCTGGAGGGACCCCTGTTTAGTCATCTGTCTAGACAGACGGGTTCATATAATGGGCCTCTCTGTTTCTTTTGCTTTGTTATACCAGACGGTGGTCCCTTCCTTTAAAATTGTGAAGATGTCAGCCTTTGGTTTTTTGATCCTAACCTACTGTTGATAAGCCAAGAAAGTGACTCACACATGAACCAAAGATGACTTTGGAGTGTGACACTCAGTCTATGATATAATAGAAAGAAAATACAGGCTTTGCCTGAAGGAGCCTCGGATAAAATCCTGACCGTAATATGGGGCAAGTCAGCTACCTTCCCTGAACCTCATCTTTCTCGTCTCTAAAATGAGAACAATTAGGGGCATCTGGGTGGCTCAGTTGGTTAAGCGTCTGCCTTCTGCTCAGGTCATAATCCCAGGGTCCTGGGATAGAGCCCCACCTCCTTGCTCAGCGGGGAGCCTGCTTCTCCCTCTTCCTCTGCCCTTCCCCCTACCCCCTCCCTCCTGCACCTGCTCACATTCTGTTGCTCTCTCTCAAGTAAACAAAATATTTAAGACAAAAATGAGGACTAATTTTTAAAAAATCTCCTGCTCAATGGTCCTTTCCAAGAGAGAAATTAATACATACAAATGCCTGGCACATGCTAAGGGCTAAATAAACCATCATCCATCCATCCATCCATCCATTCATTCATTTCAGGGAATTGATGAAGTCTTTAACTTTCTAGCTTTTGTATATGGAGAATTACAAGGAAACCAGAAATTCTGGCCCATGTTTTGAATATCAAATTTCCATACATTGAGAAAAGCAAGTATCATTTTTTTTTTAAGCCTAGGAAAATATTTAAAAAGTGCTACCGATTTTTTTAAGAGGAAATAATATCGGAGCTATTGTTTAAAAATCGATGGAAGAGTGTAAGGCAGAATAATATTCTTTGTCTTCTCTGGAGGGCTTAAAAACTCTCAGAACTGGCCTAAAAGGACTGTATGTGTTGGTAATTATTGCTACAATTAAGTGGGTCCCTCTGCCTCCCGTGTTATGTCTCTTGAATTCCTGCTGAGCTTGTCTGTGCAAATACTGATGTGGAAATTTTTATTTTATTCAGTTTAATAATATGTACTGAGCATATATTGCCCCCAGGGTTTGGTGTCTGAACCACACAGGTGAATAAGAAATGAGATAAGTGGGGATGGGTCCCTCCTGGACGAGGCAGTACAGATGGCCCAGAGAAAGGCACAAGGATCGTACCAGTCCAGTATAGTCAAGGTGGTGCCATTTCTAGTTCCATGTGTGGGATTGGCTGTGTTTCCTCTTTAAGCCTCAGTTTCCCATTTTCCACTAAAATAGGATAATCCTGGTGGGGACAGTATAGACGATATGCCCCTCCAAACAAGTCCTGTTGACTTTGTTGTTGTAATTGTTGTATTGTTATGGTTATATAATGCCTGCTCTCAAGTAGCTTACAGCTTACTTGTAGAGACATATTTGTAAACTAATGACCCCGTACAAAGGAGGATCCTAGAAAATTGTCGAATGATATTCACAAGCAAAAGATGATGGGAGCACCAAGGCAAGGTGTTTGGTTCACAGAACCTTATCTTTTATGAGCAGCGACCCATAATGTACACAGAACAGTGTTTGTACCTGAGCAGTGAATGACCACGACCTTCCAGTGGGAAGGGGAATAGAAAAGTCAGCCTGTTCTCGAGCTGCTGAAGGACGGAAGCAAATGGTGTCTATGTTGATAGCAAAGCTTTTCATATTTCATAGTATGGTTCGTGATGTTCTCCTACACTGAAATTCCATTAGAGCCCAGTGCTATACGTGGCTTGGGATACGGTATGTCTGAATCATGTCTCTTTCAAGACAACTGTAATCAATAAAAACCCCAGTAAAATGTGGTTAACCACAAGGACATCCCTCCCCGCCAACCCCAACCCCCAATCAGTGATGTGATTCATTCACTTTGGTGCTCTTCCCCCTCACCTACTTCATACTGAGAGAGAGAGATTTAGGCTTCTCAAGTACAGAGAACAGGAGTCCTGTTCGGATGCTGGGTGCTTGCCCATTTGTGGCATAGCTTGCCCCTGCTGACCCCCAGGGAAGCCCCCCAGTCCTCTCCTGTACCTTGAGTGGTCCTGGCAGGGGGAGAAATTCTGCCCTAGGTCCTGGGGATGCAAGGTAGATGCCTCCAGAGGAAGCAGCGTGAGGCCCCAGAGGGTCTTACTTTATAAAAATTCTTTCCGTCTCTCTCACTGCTATGACTGGCTTCTTCTGGTACCTTCTGTAAAGGGAATCCTGGGACGAGGCCCCCCTGTTAGCTACCATCTCTGTAGTTATAATTCATTACGTATGTTGTAGTGCTTTTTCCTTCTTTTTCTGACAGAAAAGGGACCTGAGGGAACAGGCACGGGTGGAGGAGCGGGGGGGGGGATGGTGGGGAGAAGGGTAAGAGAGAAACAGGTGTAGAAGCGGCACCAAGGTAGCCCTCACCTGCCTGCTGTCTGGGCCACCGGCTGAAGCAGCACTTTCCAGGGCCGGCGAGCCGAGGGGTGTCTGCCAGCCCGTTCTAGCTGTCATCCTGGCTGTCCTTGAAACATGACCTCCTGTTGCCTGCAGGGGAAGTCGGGCCTCACTATTACCTTTAATTGTAAAAGCAGACCAAGAGAGTGTGCTGCATTTCCTTGATTCTTAGGAAAATGTGGCCCTTTTCTTTGTTCCTACCTGCCCCTCCAAGTCCGCCCTCCTGTGCTTTCTCATGGTGGCTGTCTGGGAGGAGGCGTCATTGAAAGGTTCTGAGGTTAGCTCTCTGGAAGATAAGAGGAAGCCCATTGAAAATGGTATTATTTATTTATGTTTTCCTGTTCTTACAACCAAAACAAGTTCAGTCCTGACATCTGAGTTGGTGAAGTCCGCATTTAAATCACTGACCGCGAGATAATCTAACTTTACCAGATTCCTCTCTCCTTGCTGTGAGTTCGTGGAGAAAGTTGGGCCTAAGTAAGGCCAGTCGCATTTAGCTTCTTCTACCAAAGGAAGAAGTTATCCTTTGCTAAGGACCTTCGTCTACTGTCTTATTTACGCTTGGTATTTGGTCCATAACAACAATATTTGTTACTCATACTTGCGTCGTGCTGCTTAGACTCTAAAGATTTTTCTAAGCACTTTAGAGATCCTGGTTCATTTGATCCTGGCAATAATAGGTAGGTATGATTATTGTCTTTATTGCACAGATGAGGGAATCAAGGCACAGAGAGAGAATAGGGGCTTGCCCAAGGTCCATAGCTGTTAAGAGGTAGAGCCAGGACCCGTAGCCACGAGAGCTGTCACCACCCCCCTTCACGGGAAGCTCAGGTCAGTCACTGGTCCTGCGGCACAAAAGCAGCATTGTGACCGACACAAACTCTGGAACGAAACTTGCTGGGGTCTGTTTGTTTGGGGAAAGGCAGTCCCCTCGCAAGGAGAGTCCACCTGACCTAAAATAGATAAATCGTTTACGTGGATCAGAAACCCTGCGGTGCATGGATAAGCAGTACTCCTTACGTTCTGAGCAGAGAAGAGCCCCCAGCATGCCAAGTTCTCTTCAGATGGCTTAAAAAAAAAAAAAAAAAAAAAAAAAGTAAAACAACAAAAAACCCAAACCCTTTGATTAGCAAACAGTACAAATGTTTATAGACTTGGAGGATTTTTTAATATCTTTATTTGAATTGCACAAAGCAGCCAAATGTAGTTTGGCCCTGGGCTGCAGCGTGTATGTGTCTGGGCGCCAAGAAGCAATTGCACTCGCCTGAGATGCCAAGCATTCCAGACCTGTTACCTTGTAAGTGTAATATTTACCAGATTTTTGCTTCATCTGGAGATGAAGAGCAGAGCTGAGCAGAGCGCGGGCGGGGCGGGTGGCCGGGAAGGGGGCTCGGTGCTCAGAGGAGTTGCTGGGTGAGTAGGTAGCTGGGAAGGTGAACAAACATTTGCCAGAAACAGCCCTTTCGCTGGCAACTCGGGATCCGGGAGGAGTAAGACTGGCCAACACGCTGGGGTGCCTGGCCCATGCCAGGCGCAGTGCCCCGTGCTCCCGCATTCCCCACCCTCTGTTCCCCCCAGGGCCCTCCGAGGGAGACGCTGGGTCGTCTCCGTTGTCAGATGGGCAAAGTGCGGTTTCAAGGCTGAAGTGGATTTCCCCAGGTTCTGTTCCAAGGTCTGTCTGGAATTTTACTTGAGTGAGGCTGGGACAGAGCGAGGGGGGGGCGCTGCCAAGGGGGTCCAGCAGCCGGAGCCCTCCCCGTCTCCCCTGTTGGCTCTCACTTCCTCTGACCCACGCAACCGCCCGGCCCTGGGGGCGCTAGTCCCATTTTATGAACAAGGAAACGGAGGCCCAACCAGGTGAAGAGCTTTTCCCCCGAGGCCGGCTTTCCGGTGGCGGAGCCAGGAGTCGACCCAGGGCCCGCTGAATCGCAGCCCTGACGTCGTTCTCCGTTAAAGCAGGAGTCTTCCTTCGGCCCCCGGCCAAGATTACAAACAAAACCAAACCCTGAAGCTCTGGGCCAGCACAGCTTTCTGGGATGTTCCTCAAAGAGAAGGGGCTTGAGGCAGAGCTCCAGACAGCCCGTACTGAACAGAGCTAGTCGATAGGTCAGTAAACAGAGCTGGTAAATGAGATACTGTTATTCGGAGCGTGTGTGTGTGTGTGTGTGTGTGTGTGTACAAGTGGGGAGTTGAGGGCTGCAGCAGGAGACCATTATTCTCAGATCGAAGAAGCAACCATTGCCAGGGAAGTACATGGAGAACGTCCCATGCTTTCTCTCCGTTATCTCTTCATCTGGTGGGTAAATGGTGACAAGATCCCCAAGGTCAGCGAGAGGAGATGGAGAAAGCTGACTCTAGTTCTTTCTGCCCTTACCAGATGGGGGCTGCCCTTAGAGCCCCCAAGAGAGCTATAATTTGGCAGGGGACGGCCGGGGAGGAGGTGGTCTATGTGTGTAAATTAAGCCATCCCATGGGAACAGCACCCCCCCCACATGGAGGTGCTCAGGGCTATCTTCCAATGAGGCTGGAAAGAGAAACAGAGGAGGCTTCTTGCCCCGAGGCCCCTTGCAAGAGCCTTTATTCTGTCCCTGTGCCTGTTGGTTTGGGGGATTATGCTTTGGTTGAAACTCACTCAGAAAGAAGTATTTTTAGCTGAAGACAGAAAATTATAAAAGCAGAGGTCTGAACTAAAGCTCTCTGGTGAGTCTTGTCCATGGGAGAACGGTCACCCCCCAGCACAGAGAAACGGGCTTCGGAGATACATGCCGAGATTTAAGGAGGGGCCCCGATTCCTCGAGGTGCTTTGCTGATGCAGGACTCCTATGGGGACTGGCTGGAAGCACCTGGTTTCCCTTCCAAGTTCAAGTAGGTAGGCGGGTTTTTTTCTCTGTGGAAATTCAGATTTTATTTTTTTTCCCTTTACTGGCTTCCCGTACCACTGTGTCCTGCTGAACATCTGGGCACAGGAAAGTGAATCCATCATTTGAAATCTAAAAGCAGAAGAGGGTAGAGTAACTTGTCTGTAGTGAAATGGCCAGTGGTAAAGGAGTCAGGATTAGGGCAGGAAGGACTAGAGTAACCAAGCCCTGCTCACCAAATGGGGGGTGGGTGAGGGGGCTGAGACCCTTTGCAAAGGCTTCCTCTGGTCCCCTGGGGAGCTCGTGTGGTTGTGGGCATTCCTTTCCAAGCACTGGAGGTGTTTGCAGGTGTGACGCGCTGTTTCTCTTTTGGTCCCTCACTCAGCTTTTGAAGAGAAATGTTTATGGGTCTGAGGACGTGGTTCTGTGACACAAACCGACTGTAAATTGCTTTTCAAGTCTTTGTGGAAATAATGGGGTTTTTAAGTGAGATATTAGTTGGTAAGGAAGGGTGACAGGGAAGAATGAAAAGCAAAAGGAAAGGCAAGTCGCACCCAGGAGGAAAGAGAACCACAACAGAGTCTTAAACTTTTGGGTCCTGCCCTTGGATAGCACAGGAAAGCTGCAGAACTGGATTTATGGTGTAAACAGACGTTTAATTGGAACACCCTGAGCACAAATGAACCCAGATTTAGACAGAATCTGAAATCCCTGTTTTTTCAATGTATAATCCTCCTGGGATTTGTAAGTGATCTTTAGGTGGTTCCAAAATGCAAAGCTGGAAAGCATGTGTCTTATTGAAAAACATATCATCTATTGTAGATATAAATCGACATAAGGGAAAACGCAAGAACATTTTGAAATGCATGAACGAGAGTGTTAATTTTGCCCTTCGGAGGGCCCTTTCCTTTTTGATGGGAGAGCAGGTGGCTTGTGGGAAGGGGAGTCACGGGCTCCTATTGGCTTCGTAAGCAACTCCGGAGTTCCTTGCCTGAAAGGCTCATCTCTCTAACTGTGGTGTTTGGGAGTATTTTGACTGAAGAAATTTAACAAAACTACACGTCAGGAGACTCACAAAATTTGTTGATCTGTTCCATGAGTCAGATTTCAAGGAGTTAGAAATTGCAACAAAATTAACCAGGAGCTTCTGAAGAACTTTCTGTGAAAGGCATTTTCAAGTAAGAAATGTTGCTTTTGGATTTCCCCACCTAAAAAGGTAGAGAGTTAACCCACACTGACAAGAAAGCACCACATTTTGGAGCTTCCTGAATGTTGTGAAATGACCAAGAATGCCTGCCCTCCACCCTTCCCCTCATTTTGGCACCACAGAGTTTTCGTCACCTGTGGCAGATTTGGTGGTGGTGTGACAGTCCTGTAGAGATGAGGTCTAGAGAAAGTTTATTTATATAGTTACAAAGTAATTCACTGAGAATCCCCCCCCACCCCGACCACTTCCAGAACATCGTAATTCATTAAAAAAATAAAGAAAGAAAGAAAGAAAAAAGGGATTAAATATCACTGGGTACTTCTCTCATTTTTGATGACTCTCTTGTCATTCATTAGTTTGTAGGATTCGAAGTTACAGTCTTTTTCGTGTAGATCATCGATGTCGCCGTGTGTGTGAGAACAGAATTAGAATAATCTGAGAATAACCTGAGAGGGAAAAGCATGGCAGGTATGTGGGATATTTGCAAAGCCGAGTAAAGCAAGTACATTAGCTACTCCATTCTGTGTTATGAGCAGGGTTGTGTGTCACCTGGGCTCATGTCTCATTCTGAAGTGATGTACCGCACAGGGTCCACCGTAAGACACTTCCCCTCTGGCTCCACCCCTGATTACCTGGGCGACCACGGATACAGTATGTAGTCTGCCTCAGCCTTAGTCTCCTCATCTGTAAAATGGGATTAAAATAGGATCTACCTGGTAGACACCTCACGAGGCTTAGAAGAGAGGATGCGGGGAAGGCTCTTCGTTGCCGGCATTATTATTGGCGCCTTCCACATTGAGAAGCTGACACTTGGGAGTGGATTTACCACGATTTGCTTCACCTTCTTCCTCCGTAAGCTCAGGGGCCATGAGTAGTCCATTCACATGCCTACGGTCTGGTAAAAAATGGACAGAAGGAGAAAACAGATCTGCTGAGAAGGATGGTTGCACTGACCTGTGACCTGCACGGGTGACCTGTGGGGCGGCTCAGTGAAACTGGGAGAACACACAAGGCTTGGCTGCGGGTGTGTGAGGCTGCCCAGGTGCATGCCAACGCCGGGGCAAGTCTCATTCACGGCACTGAGGTCACAGAGATCGGGTCTAACCATCCCGAGGGGGGCCTGAGCTCTTTGCCTCAAAATGGGCATGAGCCCTTCCCAAAGTGCTGAGTGGGAAGAACATGTGTCAGGAGTCAGGATTTGGATTTGTTAAGGGCTTATTCGTACTCTCTGGTTCTGAACTCTGAGCCTCAGTTTCCTTTTCTGCAGAGTGAGGGGTCTCCCTCGAAAGTCATTTCCAGGGAATGAGATAAGGTAGGGCAAGCAATGCTTGTGATCTTTGAATGACTCCCCCGGGCTGTGGGCATAGTCTTCTTCTTCAAAGACAGTTGAGAATAAGTTTGTTTATCACTTTGCATTGAACAAAACACTTTCGTGAACATTAACATGTTTGAGCCTGACTGTGGCCCCATGAAGCACTCACGAGTAGACAAGGCACAGAGAGGTTATAGGGTCTTCCCCAAGGCAACACAGCTTCAGGGACAAATGGGACTTCTTACTAAGAAGTGATAGTCCTTGGCATAAACCATCCATCCCCGCACTCATAAGGCTTGGGAGTTTTTGCTGAAAGGGTTTTAATAAAACCACATGTCAGGAGTAAGATCAAAGTCTCCTCACTTTACTACAACAGACAGCCCTGGATCACGGGCTAGCGAATCACACGCCAAACGTGTCATCGGCTGGTGGCAGAGCTGTAGCCCAGACCTTGTAACCTAAACGAGGCTTTTTATAAGTTCAGTCTCTGAACTCTTGGTGTGTCTGGCTCTTTCCCTCTCTGTCCTCTTTAGGAGCATCAAAGATTCAAACTGCTAGACCCGGACTTGTTTGATAAGCTTCAGCACGGTGTCTAGGTCATAGGGAGGTGGCATTCATTGTAAAGGACATCTGGTTTTGTCCTCTCTCCTTAAATCTGTCATAAGACTGCTCCCAAGTTACCAGCTTCTTCTGTGGATAGCTCTGGCCCAGAGAAGGCTTTACTGAGCTTGGGCTGTCCTGGGACTTTCCATCCCCTGGTCGTTAAAGTACTGCAGAGCAAACCTCTATCGGTAGTGAGGGGTGGGGTATGGAAAGAGTATGGACTTGGGGACAGAAAGACGTGGTTTGCAATTTCCAGCCCTTTTCTCTGTTGTCTACACAAGGGACCTGCCCACTGTAAGCTTCAGTCCTTTCATGTATGCCCTGAGGGCTATAAGGACAGGGGCTGATCTAGCACAGGGATAAAAACGAGATTCTGTTCGGGAAAGTGTTTTGTAGGTTGTATGGGCATGAGGGTACTTCTAATAATGAAATCACTCAAAGTCTGTTTTTGCACCTGGTTTATATGTGGGTAATGCTGTGGGTCAGCAAATCCAGTGGATCCAACACTGTTTTTCTAAGACACGTCCTTGAGAATCAGGCTCACTCATGCCCACTGGTTTCTGATTCTAGTAGTTGTGAATGGAGTAGGACAGGCAGATCCAAGGACTGTGCTCTGTGTGTGTGTGTGTGTGTGACAGAGAGAGATTCTGTAAGCTGGGAGAAGCATGGTTCCCATCTCCAGGGTTTCGGCACTCTGGAGTTTTGACATATGGGACCTCTTCTTTGTTTGTGGGTAGAAGAGTCTTACTGACATCGGTTTTCTCCATGAGTAGGTGCAGCTTTCCCTGTTCCGCTCCCAGCCGTCATTTATAATACGACCTTACACTTACTGAGTACTCATTGTGTTCATAGTCATTATTTTATCTAACCCTTCATAGCAATTCTTAGAGGCGAGAGTTGGCATTATCACATTTTATTTTATTTTTTATTTTTAAAAAAGATTTTATTTATTTATTTGAAAGAAAGAGAGAGACAGAGCGTGACTGGAGGGGAGGGGCAGAGGGAGAAGGAGAAACGGACTCCCCTCTGAGCAGGGAGCCTGACTCAGGGCTCGATTCCAGGACCCAAAACCATGACCTCAGCTAAAGGCAGACATGTAACCAGCTGAGCCCCCCAGGCGCCCCAGCATTATCACATTTTAAGCCCAGAAATGAGTGTGAGTCCTTGCTCTCCTGCTGCCCACGTCTATCAGGTAAACACATTGAGAGGTGACAATAATATTTATATAATACAGAAGTGCCCCTGGGACACAAAGAAGGGAGACAGTGCTTCTACTCTGGCAGAGCGGGAAATTCTGCAAAGAGGAGGCACTGAGGCAGGACTTTCCGGGACAAGTAGGACTTTCCTAGACTTTCCAGGACGAGGCCCCAGACGTGGCAGGGGCATGGGTGTGGTGGTGGGCCGGTGCCTGGCAAGTCTGGAAATAACAGGGTGCCCTGAGGGCAGGGTCCCCTGTGGCAGGAGCAGAGGGGAGGAGAGATGCCAGAGTGCCCACGAAGCCGGGGTGTATGAAGTGTATGAAGCAAGACACATTATGAAGTTGTTTCTTTAAGGTGATGGAGAGTAACTGGAGACTTCACTGGTTGGAAGTTAAGAGACGGGAGAGGATGGGTAAGAACGGAAGTGGGCAGAGGAGAAGGGAAGGAAAAATAAAAGAAGATAAAGTCAGAGAGGGAGACAAACCATGAGAGAGCCCGCTGCAGGGAACAAGTGTCGGGCTGCTGGAGGGGACAGCGTCAGGGGATGGGGTCATGGGGGACGGACATTAAGGAGGACACTTGTAAGGAGCACTGGGTGTCCCAGGCAACTGATGAGTCACTACATTCTACCCCTAAGACTAATAAGACACTAGAGGTAAACTGAAGTGAACTTAAATAAAAAATGTAAAAAAATAGTAAATTTTAAAAAAGAGAAAGAATGGAAGCGGGCTTGCTCTGCGACAGGGCGCCTGACCTGCTCGAAGAGGGACGCTAAGCTCCAGCAGGGTCTGCGCTTTCTAACCTAAAGCCCGGGGCCACGGCCGGAGCCGGGGACTGTCCCAGCCTTGGATGGGTGCGTGGAGCCTGGGCCCTCTGTTGTCTTCTGTGTGAGGGAACCGAGGCCTGGAGTGTTTGCTGGCGCGTCCCCCCAGGGCGTCTGAGTCTGCCGGGAATCTGTTCTGTTTGCCCTCTTCACGCTCGCTTCTGAAAAGCCCCTCCTGCCCTGTCTACCATAAATCCCTTCAGGCCCGAATGGCCACAGCCTGAGACCCTGTCCCACTTGACCTTTTCATGTCCCTTGAACCCCCCCCTGCCCCACTGACTTCTGGGAAAACATGGTGTGGTGGAAAATTGGGAGAGCAGCACTGACTCCATGCTGCCAGTCTCTCTCTCTCTCTCTGCCAAGTGCTTTCAGAGTTCAGGCATCCTTCTCTGAGATATTTAAGGTGCCAAACACACCATGAAGTTCACGTCTCTGTCTCTGTCTGTCTGACCCACCCCCTGATGCCCGGCCTGATCACGGTGACTCTTCCTAGAAGTGGATGGAGCCTGCAAGGCCCCCTGTGGGAAGAACCATGCCTCTGTGTCTCCCGCAAGATTCGAATCTGTAGTTCGAGGATTCAGTGCACCCAGAGAGCAGTGGGTGTGGGATTAGACACAGGTATAATTCTAGCAGAGCTCTGGAGAAGCCATGTTGGCCTCTTGGAGCCGCCCCTCACCGCCCGGCTTCCTTCCTATAATACAAGCACAATGTGTGGTCGGTCAGTTAAAAAAAAATAGCCAAGGGATCAGCTGGAGTTTGTGAAAGTCCATCTGTGTTTGGCTGCACCGTGGCCTACCTGAACAGAATGACCTGGGTGAGGCCATCTTGCGGGGAAGAGAGGTCGCAGCTACAGCTGGTTCTCCACAGCCAGAGGGAACATTCAAAAGTGCTGTCAACTCCCAGGTCATTGTGGACTGTCTCTGAATACCACTAAATGATGTCGTCCTTGAGGCTCATGATTAAAAGCACCTCTGAATCTTTGTTATGCCCACTGAGGCAGCCGCCCCCAATGTGGAAGAAATCAGAGGGTTCTAAAGACATCAAGCATGTCCTGCTGAAACTGGGGAAGCTGGCTGTCCCTCAGCTTCTCTCTCATCTCTAGGTCATTCCTGAAGTACCAGTCACAGAGGTCATGGTAGACCACGGTCCCTGAGGCGGCTGCCTGGAATGACCATCAGTCCGGTTCTCCGTCTTGGCCCCGTCTCTGCGCTGTCCCCCTTAGCTCGTCGTGCTTGTACGGGAAGATGTTTTTGCTCTTGGCACTAGAAATAGCTATTCTCAGTAACAGTGAGGAGAAAACCCCTTGCACTGGACATCAGAGCAGCTGAAAGGACAGCGTGTTTATTTCCATGTCGCTGTAGCTCTTCACGGGGGACGATCACGGAGGTCTCAAACTCAGTCTTCTCAGCCTGCTGTCCCTTCTCTTTAGGACCCGTGGCTGCTTTACATCGTAGAAGGGATGCAGCTCCTAAGCCTGGTGTCAGGAGATGAGCATTAGAGTAACACTAAGAAGCCTGGAGAACCCTTTAAATGAAACATTCGGCCTCTCCGCGTGGTGGTTTCCTTAACAGTATAATGGGGACAATGCTGCCTTGTTCGTAGCTTATTTGGCTCCAAGGAAGTAATAGATGTGAAAGTGTGTTGTGCAATGCCAAGTCCTGTGCAGATGTGATTAGCATTCATTGTCATCACGTGACTTAGCTTTTTGAGGAAAGAATGTACTTCCTTCTGCTTTGTGGTACTGAGCACCTATGACGTGCTAGGTGGTCCTTTCCTGGGTCCGGAGCTGGAACATAGGAGTGGGAAGGCAACGGATTTAGCCCCCGTGCTCGTGAAAGTTACGAAGACCCCTCCCTCAATATAGAGCCAGTGCTCCCAGTGCCCGTCCTCCCAGTGCCTGTCCTCCCGGTGTCTGTGCTCCCAGTTCTAATGTGCCCAGTGCCTGTCTTCCTAGTGCTGGTGCTCCCAGGGCTGGTCCAGTGTGCATCCTGGTCAGGAAGGTCTAAAAGCAAACTCACCAGTGAGTTTTCTTGGAGAGACAGATCTCTGCAGACCTCTTGCTGACTCTCAGCGATCTCTGATCTAGGGCTTCTGAGATGCAAAGACATAGCTCCCTCCCTACTAAAGAGAATTCTCAAGGGGTTTAAGAGCCCTTGAAAAGAATTACGAAGTTTCCCTTGTCCAGACTCCTCTGGCAGTGACTGAACTCAAGCCAGTATCCTGTGGGTTCTCTGCTGCACAATATGTGTGTTCTTCACTGGTGAACTTTCATTCATTTGTATACACAAAAGCTAAATTAATGTATTCAGATGAGATTACAGATGTGATGGTTTTCTCACTTTTCTGACACAGGAATGCTTTTCCGATCTGTTGTCTAGCCTTTTAAAATGGTCTAATGAAACAGCTGAAATGAATAGAATACTGTATGTCCATTATACCTCAATTTTAAAAAGTCTAATGAAATCGAAGCAAAATGGCAAGAAATAGGCATTAAAAAGGCATAACTCAGTCACATAACCTGGCAAAAGTAATTCCACTGACTTTAAGGTCCACTAGGCTGTGCGTGTGTAAGCCTCTGCTGCCTTTGTAGAAATTCCCATCTCTCTACCTTCACCTGCTGCATGTTTTCTTCTGCTTCTGTACATGGGTGGATACCTCTCTGGTTCTCCGGGACTTCTGTTTGCTTTCATCCCAACACATCTGAGAAGCACTAGTATTCTTCAAAGAGCTCTTCTTTACAGGGGACTTATGAAATGCTTTTGAGGAAGTGGAGGAGAGCCACTGCTTGGGACTAAGTAAAAGGGTCTGTCCTGTGTCATCTGCTCACTGGCCATGAGGAAATAGAACTTCTGAAGGCAAAGCTTCAGAAATCACCTGAGTTTTGACCCTTGTCCAAAAGACTTCTGAGGGCGTCTGAGAAAAAACTTGAGAGAGCCGTAAGACAGAGCTTACGTTTTCCCAAAGAGGACAAACTCTTTTTTGCCTTAAGAATTCTGTCTGTCCTCAAAATCTCCGCGCTTTCGGTCTTTGCGGGGATACAGGGGTAAGGGGGACAGGTTGGACTCACTCTTGGGATGTCCTGGCTGCTGTTGTCCTGTCAGTTTTCTAGCCAGTGTCCCTAAGAGCAGGTGATATTGACACATTTTATATCCTCTCTGCACCCGACTCATGAGATTGATGCTATGCCACGGGCCTTGCTCTTGGATACTTGAATAAAACTAACCATACTCGAACACTTGAAAGGACTCAGCTGTGGTCTAGTTCTGCCATGAAGATTTCTTTAAAGATTGTCTTTTTCTCCTCTCACAAATGGTGGCCCCACCTTGGCTTAGCACCCAAATGAACCTGATTTCTTAAAACAAGCAAAACACCGGAGGCTCCATTCCAGAACACGTTCATGCCACAGTTAATCTGGATTCCTATAATTCCTGTATGGCCCCATATCTTAATTGCCCATAGCCGTGTTGCCAGTACAAACAGGATGGGGGGAAGAGTACACGCCCTTTACTGAAATCAGGAAAGCACCATCCCCTGAAACTGGAATTTTTTTTTTTTTTTTTTTGAGGTCCTGAGTGACCATCTACTGAAATGCTAATAAGATTATCTGCTAACTAAAAATTCCTCCCAAGACATTCTTACTCCCTACCATCTTTATGTTTGAGATTCAGGGTTAGCATTCAGCACAAAGAACCATTCAGACCTTTACATTCGGCTTTTCAAGGAAGTGTGTTTGGAAACTAACCCTCAGAGTATCGATTCGTAGAGGATAGGCATTCTGGGGGGAGGTGGGTTCCGGAACCTTCCTCAACCTTGTCCTGTTGGCCATTTTCCTTGACGGTTGGCAGTAGGATATAGCTGTCCTGCTGACCTGCTTTAGAAAGAAGGCCACTGGGCAAACAGCAACCCTATGGCACTGTGTGTAACTAGGGGCCACTTCCCCTGGACTTGGCTGTCCCCACGGAGATGATTGGCACATAGGGGTGCCTGGAAGAGTGGAAACAGCTCAGAGGAAGAAGCTGTAGCATGGATTCAGGTCTGTATTCACCCACACAAAATTTAGAAACTTGGTTCATGATCTAGGGTATTGTAGGAAATACATGCTAAGTGGCTTTCTGATTTTCAGATTCAGTCCTCTGCAATGTCATTTAACAAATGAATGCCGATGTGTACTAAATCAGATTACAAATCCATCTCAGCATATCTGAAATGAGGAATGAGGTCAAATAAGTAGAGGCATTTGAACAGGGGTTGATCATTGTAAAATCTGCCCCCCAAAAAAGCCTCAGGGTATAAGGCCTAAGATAGTAGCATCTGTAAAATAGTTTGTATGAAAAAGACCTCAGACTTGAAATGTATTATGCATTCAAAAGACATAGAAAATATGAGTGCAAAGGTGAGAAAAAAGAGTGAGAATGACATACCATTGGGATGCATTAATAAAAGTATAAGTCCCGCAGGAAGGGAGGTGATAGTGCTACTCTCTTCTGCCTTGAGAATTATGTTCAGACTTGAGGGTCTGATTTTAAGATTGGAACAAAGAGGATAACATGGAAGTAAAAGGCTTTCATGAAAAATAATGAAAGGAAGTAAGGATGTTTGCTTAAGAAATAAATAGGGGTGGGGAGACATAAGAACTGGTTTCCAAATTTCTAAGCAGGGTCAAGCAGAAGTAGAGTAAATCAAAAACTAGACCAAGTGGGAAGGGCTGCAAAGCCAATCTCAGAGCAGCATACGGAAGCGATTTTGTGCCACCTGAGCTGTTAGACATTGTAGGATACCTGAATTTTGAGTTCTCTGTCAGTGAGGAGTTCTGGGAGAGACGATGGGGTCTTCTCTTGTTGTAGAGAAAACTGCAGTAAGAAGAATTCGATGCCAATGACCTTGAGAGAGCACGTGGGAAGTGCCAGGCAATGCCTTGAAGTGCAACACAGAGTTTCAGGGAGACGGAATGTGGGCTGTATTCACTTTCCTTCTCTCAAACTGGATAATCCAGACCATCTCTTCCTTTTTGTCTTTACTCACTCCCAAGTTATGAGTTTAATACGTGCATAATAATAGCCCCTGCCCCTTGGTTAAGTTGGTGAATCGCTCACAATCCTAGCAGGGTGTGCCTCCCTGCTCATTAGCTTAGCTTTAGGGCAGAGCAACAGCCGATCAGCACAGCCCCAAGTAATTAGGCAATCGCCTGACAAAGAAGTTAGGCCACAAGCAAGAAGCTTACAGCAAACACAGGGAGAAGCTCCCAGTACCAGACACACAGTGGCCATTATGTGCATCACTGCCTTAATGTCAGGAGGATTAGAGGAAGATTTTCAGCCTGGTAAAGAGCACTGCGCCCATTAATCACATTTAGAATCCACACCAGTCCTTCTAGAGCTGCAGGGAAAAGGCGGTAGTTTCTGGAAAGGGGGATTATTGAAGTTTGGGGATATAAATGCTCTCTTCGCAGGGGTGAGCTAGAAGGTCTCAGATTGTGCATTTGAAGCCGCCTTTTGCCAGTGTTTGGTGTAATCCTGGGGAGGTTTTACTCCTCAGTTTCTCAGTCTGTAGAAAGAGATTAAAAATGAAGCGTGCTTCTAGTCCATTAAGAGATTACGGATGACATCCTAAATGTCCAAGTTTAACTTGTCGGCGAAGTCAATGCATGTTTCCTTTTTTTTTTTCCTACTGACCTTGTTGGGAGCCGTTGCTGAATTCTAGAGTAGTTGTATGGGTAACTACGTCGTGGGGTCGTTGGCCTCTTTAAATGCCATTAGTGGTCCCAAATTGTGACTGTTTTGCCCCATTAGGTAACATAGAGAGAATAAAGCACAAATTGAAGAGAAGAGAAAGAAAATGGAGCAAAGGAAGGAAAGAAGATAAGAATGGGAGAGAGAGAGGGAGAGAGTGCAAAAGAATCCCAAGCCAGGAGATTTATGTGCTTTAAAGAATGAGACAGTGACAGAGTGACAGAGTGCCTTCAAAGGCCTGTTCCAACATGGAGAAGACCCCACCGCGGGGAGGCCACTGGAAAGGGAGACACCACATTCATGGGACACCTGTCCGGGGGCCCTCACAGTGGCGCTCATGGCCTGTGACCTTTCTCAGTTAACCACTGGCCTCCTAGCAGCAGGGCTTGGCCTGCCCCTTTCCACAGCCACAGATTTTGCTGCTAAAACCCAGCACGCCCTACACACATTGCCGGCCTAGCCCTGAGCCTGATGAGGGAGACACGTTAGAGGAATTGAACCAGAAGGCGTGTTTCCATGTAGGTGGGGTTTTATGAGCCCGATGGAAACTTGGGAGCAGACACTAGAAACCCCGTGTCTGTCACAGTTCAAGAAGGCCGACTGCCAGGGGCCGGCCACTGTTATTTTCCTGCGTGTGCTCTGTGCGGGAAGGGGCCCAGACACTCCTGCTGACACTACACACGGTCTCAAATAGCAGCGAGAGGAAGGCCAAGTCACATAAGCCAATGCTGACACACTTAGCCTCGCAGATGCCAGCAGCACGTCAAGTTCGACACTGTCCCCGACTTGGAGACGCCCCCCTCCCCCTTAAATGGCAGATGCGCCAGTGCCGTGTTACATTTAATAGGAGGGACGGCCGGAGAGAACATCAGAAACCACGGATGCACTGTTTATTTCTCAGTCATTTTGGGTTAAATTGCTGTGACTTGAATGTCAGCCGTGTTTGGGATGTGGTAGTGAAATAGAATCCATAGCCCGTGGGCCAAGACAAATTTCAGAAAACCCCAAAACACAATTGTCTTGGTTTCTCGCTGGCCATGTCTCTGCACACAAAAATACAAGGTAGTTTATTGCCCTCCGGTCGTTCAGTGGGTTGCTTGCCTTGCCGCACTCTGGGGACTGTCTAATGAACCCCAAATTACTTCCCTCAGAGCTGGGGATGGCAGGAATGAGGGGCCGCGACACCCATTAGGGATGTCAAAAGTCTATGCTGGTTACGTGGAGCTGCACGGGAGGTGGTCTTTTCTGGGGCGGGAGGTGAGAAGTTAGCTCTGTTCATTTGAGGAGCACGGGGTAGGAGCCTGTGGACGCCACGGAGATGACGGCCACCAGGCACATCCATGGCGGGGGGCGGGGCTTAGGGTTCTGGACCATGCTGATGTTGGCAAAGTGTGTCTCATGGGGAAACATTCACACTGAGCAAGCCCCAGGTCTCCAAATCGGGGTCATTCTTTCCAGAAGTATCAGTGAAAATACTTGATCTCACGTTGAACTCTCTTGAGCTTTAAGGCAAGGTCATGCTGATCCCTAGTTGAGAACGAGCCACTTCTCCGTGTTGGGTTTTGTGGCAGTGCTCCAGTACCTGGGTCAGCATTTCTGCCTGGGGTGATGGTCATGCCTTCTTGTTCAAGGGACTCCCTTGTGCAGAAGGCAGGCATTAGGGTAAAAAGCCAGAACTGATGGAAGAGCCAGGCTTGCCTTGACCTTAGCCAAGAGCTAGTTCACTCTCCTTGCTCTTAATTTCTTTGTCTGTGAAATGGGGATGAAAAACACCCTCTGAGCAGAAATGACGTATAAGAAGCTGGAATAAAATGGGAGGTGGTCATGGAGTAGAATTCTGAGGCTGCAGTGATCCAGGCCATTCTTTTTCAGGGTGTGGATGGTGGAGGGACATATTTTCTTCATCCCTGGCTAGTTCATGACCCCGAGTAGCAGGAAGGGAAGCCTAGCCAACTTCTTTGTGGTTGGACCGTGGGCTAGGGCAGACGCTCTCAGACCTGAGTGTAAAACAGAATCATCTGAAATCCTCCCTGTAGGTCTGGAATGGAGCCAGGTGATAAGCACATTAATAAGTTCTCCCACCCCACCCCCAGGTAATTCCCATATAGGTAGTGAGTGACAATCATCTAATGTGGGATTTAGGGGAGAAAACCATTTTTTGGAGGCTCATGAATGGAGAACATCAAAATGAGAAAGATGAGCTCACAACTGAGCTGGGTGGCTACCTAGTTCCCCCCGCCCCCAGCTTCAGGACACCCCATTGCATCTTTGGTCTTGAAACTACACGAATTCTTTGTGAGGCGAGCACTCCCAACCCTGAAAGACAGTGCATTTTTAAAAACTCTTCTAAATTATTATAAAAATGTTTATATGTTGAGCCATATGACTCTCTGGCCCTTTTGGAAAATAAGAACTTTCCATATGCAAGACTGAAATATTTGGGGTCTCTCTGTTGTCTCCTTCTTCAAGTTAAGTGTTATCAATTCCTTTTTAAGGGATTGGGTTCTCTGTTCTGTCTCTGCTTGAGAATCTGCTGAGGGGCTTAAGAAAGTCACTCTCAGTCCAATTAATTAAACAGTTTCTGGGGCTGGGACCCAGGCATTCATATTTTCAAAGTTCTCTGGTTTGAAATGTGGAGTCAAGGGAGACAATTAGTACAAATCATGGGGGAATTCTGTTTATCCATTATCAGAGTCTTGTGTTGCTGTCATTTCACGTTTTCTCTGTCCTCTCTTTTTTTCTTCTCTTCTTTCTTCTTTCTTTCCTCTTTTAAAAAAGATTTTATTTATTTATTTGACAGAGAGAGAGCAGAAGTAGGCAGAGGGAGAAGCAGGCTCTCCACTGAGCAGGGAGCCCGACGTGGGGCTCTATCCCTGGATCCTGGGATCATGACCTGAGCCAAAGGCTGATACTTAACTGACTGAACCACACAGGCACCCTGTCCTACTCTTTTTATTCATGTGTGATGCCTGATCAAAAGTTTGGATGCTTCCAATAGATTACTTTCTTTCTTAAAAAAAGTTTAGATACTCCTTTATCTTAAAAAAAAATCATTCAAAACTATTTAATGAATGACTACTATGTTCTATGTGCTTTCCTAGATACTTAGGATACTTCATTGAATAAAACAAAGCTCTCTCCATGGAGTTTATATTCTAGCAGCAGGAGATGGACAAAAAAGAAAGACTAATAATTAGTATTTTCAATTTAAGTAGTATGTGATGATCGGTGCTTTCAAAAAAAAAATCTCTCTTAGGTGCTCCTTTGTCTTCTTGGTGGATTTCTTTTCTTCTGTCTTTAATTTCAGTGGTTGTTAAGCTTTAGGGAATGTACGAGTTGCCCAAGGAATTTGACAAAATGCGGACCACCTCTACCCCACACCCACACTTTGAGAACCCCCACTATGGAGGGCCCACAGCTCCCCTTATCACCAGGAGCCTGGACTACTTGCTAAGGCCCGCGCATCCCGTCCCCAGGAAGGGAGACTACCTTGTATTTAAGGTTCAGGTGAATGGTGAGTGCCTCCGGCAAGAAGACAACCGTATTAGGAAGTAAGCTCCAGATGGTCGAGTGACTCCTTGCCTTTCTAAAGGCCGAGCCCTGCACATTCTCCGGGGTATTTCTTGCAGACCCCCGTCCACATTTTTTGTCAGAGCTCATCATACTGGTTATGCTGTCAGACTTTCCTCAGGTGGTGTTTTTTGCTGCCTTTTTGGGTAAGTAGTCCTACTATGTAGTCCTATTACTACTACTTCTAAGTAGTCCTACTATGAGCGTCAGAGGGGGCAGTGGAATAGCTTGACCCAGAGAAGTCCAGTGAGAAGAAAGATGTCTCTCGGCCCCTTTCTGAGGCAGGAGGCTGAAGGCGGGCGGCGGGGATTCTGAGGAAACTTAGGTTGACTCCTAGGGACTCCGAGGTAGAGTAGTTTTAAACTGCCCCAGTCCACTTAGCTGCTCCTGCTCCTTCTCTTCTCTGCTTCTAATTAGTAGGCAGTAGGAGAGTTTTCTCTCCCCCAGGGTATTCAAGGAAGCCCTAAGGAGCTCGTGGCAGCTTTGCTGCAGAATGAGGAGGGGGACAGGAAGGGACCTTTCTGCGGGGAAATTAGTGCCAGACCAGGGCTCCAATGTTCCATCTGCTTCGTTATGCATCCTGACCACATGACTCAATGCATATCAGATAGGGAATTATTTAAATCATTGCATAGATGGAGAAACGGGCTCCGAAAAGCCCAATAATGTCCCCGTTGCCATTAGCTAGCACCGGATGATTTGGGATTAAAATTCATGATTTGGGATTAAAATTTTTTTTAATTTAATGCCATGTGGGACCTTGAAGGTCCCACATGGCATTAAGATCCTGTAGCTTTCACCGGGGTGAGGCTGGCTCTAAAACTGTGTGGATGCTTTTCCAAATGAAAATGTGGGGCCTCTTGTTTAAAAAGCAGGGAACATGTGCTGTCAAAGATTCTAAAATACAAAGCTTCTTCCTTGGCTCCGTGATCCCTTTCTCTCTCCTCTCTCTTGACCTGTTGCGGTGATGTCATGGGCTCCTTGATGTCGTGCTCCCATGGGTACAAGGATGCTCCCAGAGCAGGAGCAGACGCGTAGCCCCCAGGGCTCTGCCCTTTACCCTGGGACTGTGCAGCTGGGCGCCTGCTGCTTCTTCCAGCCACCAGACTGATGCCGTGTTGAGCCTGGCCTCTCCGGACCGCCACTCCAGCCCATAGAATTGCAAACCTGCAGGGTGCTTGGTAACCTGGGTCACAGTGGGCAAGAGTTACCCTCCCTCCGAATGCATGGCAATGCTGTGAGCCTCAGGTGGAAACGACTTCTGGGCTGCCCTGAGAGGGTTCAACGGTGTGTGCCTGACCCCGACTCTCCCAGGGGAGGCTGGGGGCCCTAGAGGGGTGAGGGCTAGAGGGCTGAGGACCGATCTTAGGAAGGCCCGCAGGTAACAAGAGATGGAATAGCTCACGAGCCAAGGCTTTACGCCCCCTGTGCACATCTCATTTGTCCCATCAGACTTCCTTTCTAAAGCCTCAATTCAAAGAGGAAATTATTAAGGATTTCAAGATGGCGACTGTGGAGCATTAAACTAGAGTATGACGCTTTTCTGAGCATGGGAACTCTGTGTGACTGCCTGGTCACACGTCCATGCCGCGGGCCCTGGGCTGTGATGAATCAAAGAACTGTATGTAAAGATTCCTGGACTGGAGGCGTTTACTTCAGGAGAAGATAATACATAATAAGCTATTATTAAATCATTGGAACAGATAACAAGTCAGTATACGTTGCTTATATAAGCAGCTTGTGATTAAATGCATAATTAGGCTTCCTGTTCACTGTTACTTTGTAAAGTGATAACTAGTTAGAATTCCTCATTTCCCCCCCCTCTTGTCCATTCCCCCAAATTTGATTCAGCAGGGAGATATGGCCAGTGTTGAGACGAGGGAAACACCACTCACTTGATGTCATTCTGGAATCTCCCATGTGCAAGATTTTCCCTGAGAAGCAGGCCCGCGGGAGAGAGCACGCGAGGAGGCAGAGAATCAGCCTGGTGGTCTGATCCAAAGGGTTGCAGGAAAATCAATTTGATTGAACAAAAAAAAAAAAGTGGGTCAGAAATGGAGAGGCAGGAGCCAGCCAGGATGTGAGTGTGGGTAAATTGGCAAAGGTCAAGCCCAAGTACCTGACCACCTGGCTGGGGAGTAGGAGCTGGGATTGGAATTACAGAGGACTTCGGGGAGAACTCCCATTCCAACAGGGGAAATGAGTTCTTGGAGAAGGTAGAGGAAAAAGCTCCATCCCTCCAAGGCGAAGTGGGTGGATTAGGGCTGCATAAGCCATTACATCCCCACCCGGCTGCTTTGGCGCCCCGAGCCCTGGGAGCGAGCCGGCCCCATCCCCCGGCTGGGTGTCTATGGCCCGCTGTCGGCCCTGCCCACACTGTGCCTGCAGAAGCTTTTATGAGGCAAGGGGAGGGTCACAGCCCAGGCCAGAGCAATTGCTGTGACTCTTTCTCCCCTGCCCCCCAATGCAGAAACATTTGCCAAGTCACTCAAGTTCCTTCGCCGGGCAGGGGGCTGGTGACCCATAGCAGATGACAGCAGGGGACAGCTGCAACCGGCCCTTGGAAGCAGTCGTCAGTTTTTTCTGGTCAACAGTCTTTATTGAGGGATCTCCTGACCTCGTGTCCAGGAGCAGGGGCGCGGGGGAGGCTGCGGCTTCCTCCTGGCCTGGTCCCTTCGCTGTGGTTAGAGACCAAAGCAGAGTTGCTCATGGGGGCTGCTCTAGGGGTCTCTCCTGGCGTCTGAGCTCCTTTTGCTTCTAAAGCAAGACGCCACCCCCCCCCCCCCACACACACAATGCTGATCTGTGTTATCAGGTCTTGAAACAGAACTAGCGGAAGGGGTTCTAAGAGCCGGAGGGGCGGAGGGCCCTTCGCCAGTGTATAGGGGGCCGAGCAGAACAGCTGCACTTAACCATCAAGCTGCTCCTGTAAATATTTGCAAACGCCCCTTCAGAGCTCAAAAGCCTCGGACAGGATCATTGGACAATTTGCTTAGAAGAAGAAGAAACAAAATTGACCTCGTGGTCCTAAGCAGCCATAAAAAGAGAGAGTGAGTTTGGGCAGAAGACCAGAGAGGGGGGAAAAATTGCTCCAAGTTTAATAAACACGAAAGAGAATAAAAATAAATCTCAAGAGCACTTATTTACAAACTCGATGGAGCGATGAGATTGGGGCGGGTGGGTGTGAACGATGGGTGTTTGGGGAAGAGGAACCGGCCTGTGGGGCTTCCGCAGAGCGTGGAGGGGAAAACGCGCCGAATGGGCTTTGCTCCTCCGGATGCTGCTTCAGAGAAAGCTTCAAAGAAGCTTCTGCTGTCTCATGGGGGGGCCATGGGAAGACGAATTCAGCCACTCGGCCTGCGGAAGGTTCTGGCCAGCCTGGAGGGTGTAGGAAGCCGGAGGACCTGGCTCCAGCCTGGCTCCAGCCTGGCTCCAGCTTCTGGGCTGGGCCTCCGCCTGTTTGCGGCTGAGCTGGTCAGGCCATGACCAGCTGGTCCAATCACCTGGCGGGGGTGAGGGGGCGGCGTGTTCCAGAGGAGAGAAAGATCGATTTCTTCCCAGCAGCCCAGCGGTGACCTTTTCAAATTGCAGCGCTCGGGGGTGCAGAAAACCCGGTGGCTTGTAGGCATGTCCGTCCGCCTGAAGCCGTCCCCCGACTCCCTCGCAGCTCTAGCGCGCTGAGCCATCACTGTGTCCGCATGAATACTTTCTTTTCTCCGACACCCGGATGCTTTAGATTTTTGGGGGTTTTTGTTTGTTTGTTTGTTTCGGAGACTCCTGGCTCGCGAGCTACAAAGCTTCCATTCACAAGGTCGTTTGGCAGTCATGGTGCGGAGCGTGGCTGGGAATTCACCCCTTCCCCAAAAGTGGCTTTCTGGGAGTCCCAGGATGCGGGGAGAGGGTTGGGGTCAGCCCCCGTGAGGGAAAAGAGTGCCAGCTCGTAAGATCGGCAAATGGTCGCATGTTCTCGCTTTTTTTTTTTTTTTTTTTTCCCAGTCTCATCGTCAGGGCACGGGTTTCCCAAGAAATCATGAAAGGTATTTATTTCTATTTTAAGATCGGCAAGATGGCTCGTTTATTTAATAAGAAGTTAGTCTTGCCAATAGCCAGATGGCCGAGTCTTTCAAGACTCCTACTGATGACCAACTATGCCAACAGGGGATGGTTGGTGAATTCCAAGTGTGCAGGGGGCCCTGTCCTAGGGTTGTGGGGTTTGCAGGGGTAGGGAGGACGACCTGGCAAATCTGGTCTCTGCCCTCAAGATTCTTAAAATTTCCACGGGGGAAAACAAAATAAACAAACATAATGCAGAAGTAATAAAAACACTTATAAAAAGCCATAAACAACTGTGAATGATTATGTTGTAACGAAGCTACACATTCGAGAAGAGGGTAGGAAGGACTGGAGCTACCCAATTTGGATGAACATTCTGGAATAATAAAGGAAAGTTTGCAGAAGATCTGGGAGGAGAATTGTAGAAAAATCTGGAACAAGTGGCCTGTGCAGTGTACAGGCTCCATAAACAGATGCCGTGTCTGAACTGCGTGGCCAGGATGGGGACCCGCTTGGGTTTTGTTGGAGAAGCTCAGGTGCTTGTTCAAAGGCAGTGGCAAATGACTGTAAAATAACAGCAAACCTCTAGCAACCCGTGAACTTGAAATTGTTGTGTACTATCTGCCTCAGTGTGTTTCAGCTTAGAACTGAAGGTGTTGGGGCTGACTCTTCCTCTCTTTCTCCTCATTAGACCAGATAACCCGTATTTGGATATTATTATTATTTTTTTTAATTCAAATTTTCTCACCCTAACTTAACTAGAGGGTATATTTGGTCATATGTGTGTGAAAAAACCAAACTATTGAAGCCAAAAAAGATGCAATGCACGAACCTGGATAGAGCAGAGGATTTGGATGCCAAAACTTCAAGGAAAAAAAATCCATGGGCAGACTGCTTGCCATTAGAAGCTATTTTCTTGGCACATCTGATTAAAGTGTATGTAAGCCCGACAGCTCTCTCCAGGCATCAACTGTCACGAGCTTGCTCCAGTTCACAACCATCTAGGATTTTCCACAGCTCTGTCAACTTTCAAAGGATGGGGTTAACAGCATGCCCTCGAACGGAGTTGGAAGTGGTTTGTTAATCTCTATTAATCTGCGACTCCGGTAACCAAATGCACATGTTTATTTATTTTTTCCCCCTCTGGTTAAATTGTTAATGGTATTAAATTGGCCCTTGGAAACGAAATCCTTCTGTAGATATTTCCCGTATGTTTTCTTGAGACAATCTCGTGCCGCAGGGTCCTTTTTGAGAGAATAATGGATTTTATCATTTTCAATGATTGCCCTTTTTACAGATGCCATCCCGCCCACTTTCTACAGACCCTACTTCAGAATCGTCCGCTTTGACGTCTCGGCGATGGAGAAGAATGCATCCAACTTGGTGAAAGCAGAGTTCAGAGTCTTTCGTTTACAGAACCCGAAAGCCAGAGTGCCCGAACAACGGATCGAACTCTACCAGGTAACTTTCGTGTACGTTGTTTGGTGAACAGTTAGTTTGAAGTCTTAGGGTAAAATCCTTTCTGCTGTTGTGACAGAAACCATTCTGGACACTCACAATCGTGAGGGAGACTCTCATTTGTTATACCTTTGCTCTCGGTACCTCATTCTTCAATCGGTCGGGAAGGAAGAACCTTTAGAAGGAAGTGGTGAAGGTCTGAGCACACTTCTCCGGTGGCATAAAGGGCTGGGGCACCCCCCCGGGAGGGATGGCGCCCAGAAGTCCACCTCCCCAACCTGGAAAGTCAGACAGTGTTGGCCTTTCTATTGTCCTCTCTCTTCCTATAATTTTCCCTCTTTTTGTCCCCTCTTTCCTATCTCCTGCCCCTTAGCTAACCTCCTTCTCTGTCCAGCTCCCCCCACCTCCATTTCCTGTCTGCCTCTGCCCTGCATTATTTCAGGCAGCCCTGACATCACTTTCATCTCTCTAAGTACAGGTGCTGGGCACCTGTGTTAAAAGATGATGATGACGGGGCACCTGGGTGGTTCAGTAGGTTAAAGCCTCTGCCTGCAGCTCAGGTCATGATCTCAGGGTCCTGGGATCAAGGCCTGCATCAGGCTCTCTGCTTGGCAGGGAGTCTGGTTCTCTTCCTCTCTCTCTGCCTGCCTCTCTGCCTACTTGTGATCTCTGTCTGTCAAATAAATAAATAAAATCTTTTAAAAAAAAAGATGAGGAGGAGGAGGAGGATGAAGAAGTGCCAAGTCACTGACATTTCTGAAAGGCTCTTAAAAGCTTCTCAAGTGGATTACAGAGCAGTAGATGGCATTTTCTAGAAGCTGAGGGAGATGCAGAACATCCTGTGCCATCCCAGACTCACTGAGTCAGAATGCACACAACGTAGAGCAGAATCTACCGTTTCCATAAGACCTTTGGGTGATTCGAATGCACTTGGAAACACTGCTCAAAAAGCCCTGAGTCTGAGGAGGGAGGCAGACCTGTGCACGAGTGACTTCCGCGTGTCATAGGGTGATAGGAACGGTGTGTGTAGAGGGCAGAGTTGAAGAGATTTCACCAGGGAGTTGACATCTGACCAGGTCCTTGAGAAGCATCAGTTAAAACAGGATGAGGGACGATCATTCTTGACAGAGGAGCAACCCATTCAAAAACAGCCTTGAAGGGGCCTGTCGAGGGCACCATATAGATTGTGCTTGGGAGAGACTGGAGGTGAGAGGAGACTGGGAGAAGCTTGTCCTCCAGAGAGAGTATTTGGAGGGAAACTAAGGGTCAAGAACACACCAGAGAACCATGATGCTAAGGAGGAGGCATGGGTGACTGTACGACTAAAAACGGGGCTTACTTGAGGAAAAGAAAGATATTGACATCTGTAGGCAGAAACTTCTAGTTTTTCTGGATTCTAAACACTTGGAAACGTCGATACTTTGGATGAGAATTTTCTTTGTGTTTGTTATGAGAATGAGGAATTACCCCGCTCATAAATGTTGTGTATGAGATTGCAGAGAGTAGGTTTTAAAAAATTCTAAAAAGAGTCTTCAAGTACTAGTTGACATGTGTGTTCATGAAAGCCAATTCTTACTTATTAAAATGAATCCCCAAGGACCTCTTCTTGGAGGACTTCAAATCTTGGTGCATGTTCTGAGAGCACCGTGAAGCAGCCATTCCTTCCGGTCATCTAGGATATCGTCAGCGTGGGCTTCCTGAGTACCAGAGACTCTGTTAGGCGTGTTATAAGTACTGTCTCCATTAATACTCCCAGCTCTACTGCGAGGCTGGCATGATGAGGTATTCTTTTCTTTTATAGAAATGACTGAAATATAATAGCAGTATAACATGATACTAGTTTAAGGGGTACAATGTAGTGATTTGACGTATGTCTGTATTACAAAATGTCTACCACAGTAAATTCAGTTTACATCGATCACTTCCCATAGTTACACAATTTTTCCTCCCTGTGGTGAGAACTTTCAAGATGTACTCTCTGAGCAACTTTCAAATACATGCTACAGCGTGGTTGGCTACAGTCCCCATGCTGTACCTTGTACCCCCAGGGCTTAACTATCTTATTACTGGAAGTTTCGACATTTTTGACTGCATTCGCCCATTGAAGGTATTCTTTTGACTACTGTGTTCTTCCTCCTTTTCACAGAGGAAGATGCTGAGTCAAAGAGAAAGTAAGTCCCTTGGCCAGGATCAACACAGCTAGGAAGGGGCAGGGTGGCCACCCCAGTTCAGCTGTGACTCCCAGGTGCCTGCTTCTCACTACACCTTGTGCATTCCCTTCCTCTTTGCCTCGGTATCAGCCAGAAGAGAAGGAAAACAAGAGAAACCACGCCAGTCAGAGTGGATTGGTATCTGGAGGGAAAACAAAGACTGGGTTCTCTGAAAAAGAAGCTAGGGCAAAGGTAGCCAGATAGATAATTCAAGGTAATTAAAAAAACAATAAAAACAAAAACATGATTCCTTGTTCTCTCTTTCCTTCTTTCTCAATTAAATTGCCTTTATATGGGGCGCCCGGGTGGCTCAGTAGGTTAAGCCTCTCTCAGGTCATGATCTCAGGATCCTGGGATCGAGCCCTGCAAGGGGCTTTCTGCTCAGCAGGGAGCCTGCTTCCCCTTCTCTTTCTGCCTGCTGCTCTGCCTACTTGTGATCTCTCTCTCTCTGTCAAATAAATGAATAAAATCTTTAAAAAAATTGCCTTTATATGTCTTGTGTATGGAGGATAGCATCATGGATTATCCTCCCTGGCTCCATTTCAGTGGTCTGACTTCAATCAGTTGAAGGCAGGATCTCTTACATCTTGTTGCCTCTAAGCTAAGCTGCCAAGTCACTGTTACTCTTAGGCCCCTGACCCTGTGCTCCAAGGGGTGGCCTCTTGTAAGGGCAGAATTAACTTGAGCACTTGCCTTACTCTCGGAGACCATCTCTTCGCCAGGAAGGGATGTGTCCCTCGAGGCTGGTCATTTAGAGGACCTTTAGTAAATTCTTCCTCAATGACTTCTTAGTGGCTGTGTACCTTCTGGGAGGTTACTGCCACACGGGCTTTCCCATCACTGGAGCAGTAAGATCTGCCCAGATCGGAGTCCCTAGTTGGAAGAGGAATAGCGCAAGATGGAAGCATGTTGTGTGAAGAGGGTGAGCATGGGCTTGTTCACTGTCCCTGAACACAGGAACTGGAAGGAGGTGCTTTTAGAGGGCAAGGAAGGAAAGAAACAATTCCTCATCTATGGAGAGCTCAATGAGGCAGCAGTCTCATCTCCTGAAACACAGCTAGGAAGTAAGTCAGAGACCCCTGACCACTGTCACAGAAGACACAAAGCACACACACAGCTGAGTTTGTGGAAAGGCAGCCTTTGGCCCTTTATTCACTTGTGACCAGGGGTGTCGTCTCTAGGACCACAAGAAATCAGAAGCGCTGAATTAGAAGGGGAGGGCTGGGGGTGGATGCTTTGGCAGAAGCGGATGATCCTTCAGACTTGGAATTTTGCCCACCTACCTCGATGATACTGGCCCTGAAAATCAGATCATAGAATGAACATGGTGCTTGCTGCAGGCACTTTTTCCAGTTCTTACCCTGTTTATAGCTAACCCAGCCCTGACAGCTATGGCATCCCACCTGGCTCCTGATGTCTGCTGTGGTGTCTTTATTTGGAGTCCCATTTTTGGCTTGTTCTCTGACTTTCCACTTGCCTTCAGCAGCCATGTGGCCGTCTCTGCAGCATTCAGGAATAAACTCCCTCTTCTAGAGGGAGTTTATTTATTTTTTTCCCCTCTTCTAGCCCCGGTACGGAAATTGGTGCTTATGATAAGAGCCTTGAATTATGAAGGTGAGGTGATATGATATTCAGGAAACTGAATACATGTAATAAAATTTCAGTTTCATGTCTAAAACTGCTGGACACGTTACCTTGTGGGGGTGGGGGCAAGTTTGGTACTTACATGAGGAGATCTTTTGCTATTTGGAGAGCTCCACTATTCAGAAGGACAAAGCCTCTGAAGTTTCCAGATGCCCTTTGATTACTGTATACTTGACACGCTACTGGCATTCTAGTCCCTAGAAAAAGAAGGGTAGGAGGACTATGAATAGGTTCTCAGGCTGTTCAGAGGGTTGAATGGATAATTTATTAGAATTCCTCAGGGCATTTGTTTTAAGCAGGGGGAGAATGTGTGTGTATAAGTATGCACACATGCAAGTTCATGGGTAGGTGCTGGTGCTCCCCCGAGTATGAAAGCCCTATGGGAACTTTTATAAGGCCCGCCCACAGTCCCTTTCTCTAGATTCCAATTCTCCCTAGAGGGAAAAAAAAAATTAAAAACCTGCGTCTGGACAGGTGTGGTTTGCAAAGGCTCTCAGATCTTTGGATATGCGCATTCTTCATTCTCCATTGGAAATCCCAGATTTCAGGCAGGGTTTGGGGGTCGTTCTGTCCCATAGGATCTATACAGGTATCCTTCTAGAGTCAGAATACCAGGCTGGATAAGATAGCTTTTCTGTGAGTGGGTTCACAGTTTGTTTTGTCTGGGGCTGTGCGTGTGTCGATTCTCCTTGCCTGGGAGCTTTAGGACACCCGAGCTTCCGTGGAAGTCACATTTAGCTTGGTGAGGGGACTCGGAGTTCTCACGGCTGTCCTCTCTCTACAGAATAGTCTGTCAGAACTTTGATGAATGGTGGTAAAATAAAGCCTTACTGTCCTCCTGCTCTGACTTTGGTGATGTCGACAGACTGTAAATAGCATATACTGGTGGGATCGTGCAATGACGTCAAGTCTACACCAATGCTGGAGGGAATATGAGGGGGATAAAGCACTTTGATAGATGAAGAAAAAGAAGAGGGGAAAAAAGACACAAACTGAACCTTTTCCAAATGGGAATGACCCTTACCATGTTTTTAAAGCTTTATGCCAAAGGCAGCCTTTATTGGAATACGATCAGATAAAGCTCCAGTGATCTGGGAATGCCTTCGAACCTACAGTCTTGAAAATAGCTCTCAGCTCATTTGGAAATTTGAACACATCTTTCTCTGATTAACCTGCTCCTACATTTATGATTAAAATCATGCCCAGAGTTATAAGAGAGAGAATAGATAGGGAAGAGAAACATTCTTCAAAATGAATATCACCAACTTGAACAAAGGCACCTGCCATCTTGGACTGGGGAAAATTCCCAATTTTACAAGTGAAGAAATGAGGCCCCAAGAAATTAATAACTTATTTAAGGGCAGTCATGACTTCATGGCCCCATGAGACCACCAACCAATACTTAACGTTAGCTATACTGACCTCAAAGGACCTTGTAGCTTTCAGATATTTCTAGCTTCCCCTCACTAACTCACACCCTTTCCAAACTAACTGCTCATTTCAAACTGTACCACCTCTAGGATAGTAAGACTTGTACTTTCGTGACTGTTTTGACAATCTAGTCACTGAATAACAAGCTACCCCAACATTTCATGGCCTCAAATAACAATCCGTTATCTGACACTGTGTCTCAGAAGTACACCTTTTCCACTAATAGAGATATTCCCAAAGTACTCTTAAAGCAAAAGCTGGGAGGATCCAGAGAAATGCCTCCGAATTTATTTTTTTTTTTCCCCAGAGGGGGAGTTGTGACCGTTTGGGGTGGGGGGCAGCCTGGCATTCTAGGTTGGACTCCTTGGGGGAAGCCATCTGTCTGAATCAAGAGATTCCCTTGAGACCAGCAGTATTTACAGCAGGGATATCTGAATAAATCAGACTGAGGTCAGGGCAGGTTTGGTTAGTTGATATGCACAGCGATTTCTTTAATCATGTTGGGACTCCTTTGACTGCGTTTCAGTGTGTGCGCTAATACCCCGGGATTCGATGGCTCCATTTATGTTCTCTTTTCCCCCTTTACGAGGCAACATGGTGGCGGGTTCAATGGCAAGAGTGTTAGGCAAGTGACCTAAGTTTCCTGAACAATTCCTGATTATCTTGGTGTTTATTGGAAGGGTGAGTTAAACAATGTCTCTACCTCGCAGATGGAGAGTGGGCACTCAACATGTCCTGGTTCAATTCCTTCCATGTCATCTCTTCGATTTTGGCTTCAAAACCTTTGATTCCTTGAAGAGGAAGAGCCCTAACAGAATTACCCGCCCAAGTCAGTTGCCAGATTATTTTTAAGAGTAATTTGTTAGCTTCAGGCCACTAATAAGATCATGCAAAATCACTCCTTGGGAGACAAGGTGATGTCATGAGCTCATACATCATAAAACATTGGGAGAAAAAGGTCATCTTCTTGCATGGCACTGATATGAGACCGTTAGTGTTGGTGGCAGATAGCTTGGGAGAGTACAGTCTGCTGATGGGTGCCTGTTGGTTGGTAGAAGATAAATATGCTGAGACGAAATAAACTCAAGTGGATTTCAGAGGAATTCTGAATCTTATATATGTAATATATAGAATACATATAAATGTTTTAAATATAGATATGTGTGTGTATATATAATTTTATATATACATATATAATCTCTGCAAAATATTTTAAACTATGTACATCCTGAGGCTTTACAGTGAAAATGCAAGGTTAATGGCTTGAGCCTGCTTTTGAAGGGACTCTAAGGTGGCAAAACAAAGGGTGAGGTTCCATCACTGTGGGGAGCATGGCACTGATGGGGTTAATAAGAATTGCCCCCTTTTCCGAACCCCAACCACATGCACATGCACGTGTTCCTATGCACACACACACACACAGATCAGTTTTCATTTCTCATATTGCCCAAGGGTGTGTAAAATAAAAAGAGGTCAGCCAAAAAAACCGACTGTCTGTTAAGTTAGACTTGCAAAAAGTGCTACTGAAAAAAAAGTTATACTGTGCTTCTGTTGTACAGAATTTTACAGCATACAATCCCCTTAATGCTGATCCTGACTCTGGTGCCACATTGGAGACACACAGTAGAGTAACCTGCTTAAAAAAAAAAAGCCATGAGGTATATATAATAAACACTTCGTTTGCACAAGGCTATTAATATCTCTGGTTTTTTCAAACTGATCGAATGACAGTCTTGCCTCATGAGGAAACCGGATTGCTATCATTCGGGTTAAGTCACGACGTTACTCAATGTTAACCTTGAGAGCAGACAGGACCCCAAAAGTTGTGCGAATAGTAGTCCTCCCCACTGTATTGAAAAAAACATGGATAGTCATGCAATAGTTACTAATAATTCCATGGTCCTTTTGTGGAATATGATTGTGTAATGATATTGATAATTATCACCAACACACAGAGCGTACTGTATGCTAGGCACGATTTAAGTGTTTTATATAGATGGAGTCATTCAATCCTTTTATAAGCCTCTGAGGTGGGTTCTTATCCTCATTTTACAAAAGAGGAAACTGAGGCACAGAGAAGTCGAGTAACTTACCCAGGCCCTTGCAGAGGTAGAATTTGAACCCGGGCAGTCTGGCCCCACAGGCCCTGCTCTGGACCACTTGCCCACACTCGCAGGAAGAACGCAGGCTCTGGGGTGGGGCCAGTGGGAGTTCAAGGTGTGGTTTTGGCCCTCCGGAGAGTCTGAGGAAGTCACATCACTGAGCCAATTTCCACATCAGTAAAATGTGAGTAAAAACACCTCCTTGGCCAGGACTTCGTAAAGAGAACACAGAATGCATGGAAACTCCTAACACAATGTACTTCGACTCAATGGTTACTCTCATATTATTACTATAGTTGCCAAAGCATCAAGTTTGAACTTTTGTAAGAAACAGCCTCTTCGATTTTTGATCTGCTCACAGTCTCGTAAAAATGAAAACTCCCTCCGGTCTCCACTACTGCAGGGTCAGGCTCTTGGTGGCTGCCCCGGGAGTTCACTTCAGAGCCTCCTGAAATACTATTTTCAACTCAGTTCCACTCCTGGCGGTCTCGCTCAGTCACTGATGAGCAGCTCTAGGCCGGAAAGAAGAGAATCTTTGTGGAGGGGTTTGGGGGGGTGGGGTTAGGGGTTTGGGTTCATCTTCTGCCTCTTCTTATTTATTAGCGTTTTGGTCTTACAAACCACTCATGTCTCTGAGCCTCAGTTTTTCATCATAAAATGGAGATCACCGTTCTAATGAGTCACGGGGAGGAGATGCACATGAAGGGTCTGGCACGTTGGATGCACGGAGAGTGCATTATTATCAGGGTTTGCTTATCATCCAGAACATGGTTTATATTTCCCCTAGACATGGTTTGTGATTATGATACCACTGTGTGATTTTGTCAATCATGTCTGGTCGGATGAGGGCTCATCAGGCCGACTTCCTGTTATCAGGGGGGCAGGGCGGGCTCGTGGGGAGCAGCTCCTTGTTTGCTTCATAAGGCTCTGTTTTAAAAAATCTTCTTAGTGTCTGCCAACTGTTGGACAACCTTCACTAGGGCAAAAGATGGTTCCGAGGGAGGATGTACGTTTATTTCTTGATATTCACAGTGCTCGGGATTTTTTTTTTTTTTTTTTTTTAAACCTCTCCTCTAGAACTGGATTCAGAGCCTACAAATACATAACTGGAAATTCCTTCAGTGGAAACAGATCCGAACCTCTGAAAGGTGGTGTTAATTTTTGGAAACTGCCAAAGTTCTGGTGAAGAGGAAATTGAAAAGTAATTAATTTTCCTACGTGATGGCTGGTTTTTAAAGACAGATCTGAAATCCAGCCCCTTCTCATATCTGCGGCTGATACTCTCATCCAAGGGGTTTTTGCCTCTCGCCTTTGCAGTAGCGTCCTGGCCGGTCCAGGTGTGGTCCCCCGGCCTGGCTCTTGCCCCCTGACCTCCTTAGAGTGTGTGTGTGTGTGTAGTTAAGAGTGATTTCCACTGAGATGTGGGTCAGATCTCAATCCCCTGTAGAAAGCCCTGTGATGGCTTCTCACCTCACTTCACCAAGGAGCCAACGCCCTTACTGTGCCTGGGCCTGTTTCTTGCTAGGGTCCCCTCCCCCCACTGGGCTTTCTGCTCTCACTCAGGCCCCTCCCCCCGCGCCTCCTCCTCCTGGCTACACCTCAGACACCTGCCTTTACTCCCTCCTAAACTCTGGCCACTGTACCCTCCTCCCACATGGTCCTTCCTGCCTCTCTTCCTTCCCACTGGTGCTTCCTCAGATGTCACCGGCTTACAGAGGACTTCGTGGCCACCCTAACATCTCAAGGCCCCTCTTCCCAACATTTCCTACCCCCACTCTCCACTGCATGCTTCCCCTCCAGGCCCTTCATCATTTGGCTGTACTTGATCTTCTGCCCTTCCTCTATCTGCTTTACCTTCACCCCTGGGGACAGATTCCCGGAACAGTACGTGGTACGCGGTGGGTGTTCAACAAATGTTTTCCAAGGAACTGAAGACGTATTTCAAAATGAGATTCAAGTGCAAGGAAATGTTGTGAAATAAGTGTGTAATATCATGAGGGGACTCTTCTGAGAAATATTTTTCCTTTATTTGGATTTGGAAATTCTGCTACATTTGTTTTAAAGATATCTGTCTAACTATCGAGAAAGAAACATATATCTACCCATTTTTTTGTTATTTATTCAGAGCTAGTGCTGGTTAAGTGGATAATAATGATGTAGGTAAAAAAAAATATTACATAAGAGATTCGTGAAACTGATATTCTTAGGTAACCCATAAACTCTATGTCTGCAGAAAAACCGGAGTCATTATTTTATTTTTCGACTCATTGCTTTATAATCTCACCCCCTAAATTAAAGTTCTCAACTGAATGTAAGAAGGGACTTAAATTGTAATGTAGGCCATATGTGTTGTTGGGAGCCAGGAAGTAGGAAAGGGTGTTAGGAGTATGGTTTTCAAGTATGTGTGTGTTGGTGTCAAGTCAGAGTGGACTTGGAAAGGGAGATCAATCAAAAAAAAATCAGAAGATATGGCCCCAGAGAGCTTGCAGTCTTGCTGGGGAGACTCCTTCTTCCCACAGCAGGTAACAACTGGAATTATCAAAATCCGCAGTCCTAGGCTGTGTGGTCCAGCCTCAAGGACCTCTTGACCTAGTTTCCCTTCAGATGCTGTCTCTTAACTGTTGGCCTGCACACATCTCTTTCTAGCCTGCACCGATGTGACTTTTGCCCAGCTGAATCTTTTTTTTCCTCTGCTGTGTGATTCGTAGGTGATGGTCTTCTGAATGCTATTGAGCTGTGACATCTGAGAGACTTTGTGTTCACACAAAGGACTCCTTCATCCCTCAGACCTGTGGAAATGAATTTACTTGTTTATGCATACGGGCAGTGAGCACAAAGGCCCATCTGTAGAGAATGAAAAAAAAATGGAAGGAAACAATAGAGAATTATAAGGTGTGTTCATCACAGAGGCAAGGCTTTCCTGTGTGTGTGCACGTGTATGTGTGTTTGTGTGTGTATGTGTAGCTTGAAGACCTCTCTGGCGACATTTCCATAAAGGTCATTAGAGATCTATATATGCCCTTCTTTATCCTAATTGCACACGGATATGTATAATACAGGAACTCTGTGCCTTACAGAGAAAGACTTACTATAGTGACACAATAATGTAGATATCTGAGACCCAGAGACACTGTATTTTATGTGTGTCTTTCTTTTGAAGCTGATCTGTACTCCATGGGAGTCTACTCTCCAGGCCCTCTCGAAGCTCTTGTGAGGTATACATTACCACCTCCTCTTAGAGGGATGCGATTTCAAAGGAGCCAGGGCAATTACAAGACAGGGCGATGGGAGAAGCAAGATAAGTATTGGGTCCGTTAAGCCACTTCTGAAGGATCATCAGGCAATCTGTCTGTGTGTTAAGCACCCTAAAGTGACCCAGTGTTGTTCAAGGAGCCTGCAGGCGAGCAGGAACAGAGAGCTACATTTATGCCTCAGGGCAAGAAAAGAAGCCATTTCCCTACTTCTGAAAAAGCCCTACTTTCTATTACTTGAAAATTCCCTTTCTTGCTTTTTCTCCCTTATTTTCATTCCACAGTGAAATATATTAAATAGAAAAGGAAAAGACAGTATAAAGTTGCTTACACTGATAATTCTTTCTGTCCTTCTTGTCATATACATAAATATGGTATATACATACACATAATCTCTGTGATGTGTGTGCATAAAATTCCAAATTTATAGCATAAAAGATGGATTGCTCAAGGGCTTATTTATCACTTGATTGTGTGTGTCTTTCTAATGAAGTCTGCTAGTCAACAAGCATTTGCCAAGAACGGACTGTGCAAATTCAGTGGCATACTTTGTGGAAGAATAAGAAAGAGCCAGAACGTCCTTTGTTTTGAAGGACTTCATGGTCAGAGCATTTGGAACGTACTCAGCCCAGTGTAACATATGAACACTTATTGTGATAGTTTAATTGTGTTCCCTCAAAAAAAGACCTGTTGAAGTCCTAATCCCTGGGACCTCAGAAGGTGACCTTTCTTGGAAATAGAGTCATTATAGATATAATCGGTTAGGTCAAAATGAGGTCCTACTGTGGTAGGGGGTAGACCCCTCATTCTGTATGATCAGTGTTCTTATAAGAAGATGACCATGTAAAGACAGAGACACACAGAGACAATGCCACGTGAAGACAAAGGCAGAGATCGAAGTTAGCTAGCTTCAGATCAACAAATGCCAAAGATTGCCAACGAAACACCAGGTACTGAGAGAGGTAAGAAAGGATCCCCTTTAGGAGGTGTCCCAGGAGACATGGCCCAGCCAACACCTTGATTTCTGACTTCTGACTCCCAGGACTGTGAAAGAGTTCATTTCTGCTCTTTTAAACCACCCAGCTTGTAGTGCTCTGTTCCAAGAGCTAGTGTTCCAAGTACATTAATGTACTTCCGGGGCAAATTCTCCCTGAGTTCAAGCTTCCGGTGCTTAGGATGGGTGAAGGAGCCCTGCAGAGAAAGGAAGATGACATTTATTTGTTCTCTTTTGTAATGAGCCAGGACGTCTCTATGATGTGGCCTGTGTTCTCGCAGTGCCCAGGGTTCTTGCCAGCCTTTCCAACGTTAGTAGTTACGTGTCACTTTGGTGACAGTTATCTCCCTGCTCCCGGTCATGCCCTGCATCATGACCTCACTGTGGCCTGTGAAGGCTTTCAGTTGTTGTTGGGAGACCTCATTCCCTTACTAGAGTGTGGACTCTTTTAGGAGCGGGGACCCTCTTACTATCCCAGACAGAAGCGTAATGCCTTCCTCACAACAAGTGCTTCAGAGCGGTTGAACTAGCCTGGAGAAGTGAGCTATGAAATTACATTGGAACAGATGAATAAATGAAGACTCATGCATGTATAAGGTGCCCAGCAATTATTCAACAAATGAATCAATAACCAAACTAATGAACTGATCATATAAAATATTACAGAACTTATAGGTTGCTTTTGTTTTTTTTCATATGGACAAACGTCTCCTCCACAGTCAATGCAAAGGGTATATCAGAGAATCACCTGTTCCTCCTGCAGAAAAGCCAAGAAACACCTTCAGGAATGGGCTCTGTTTGTCTGTTTGCAGGAGAGGAAAGGTTGATGGAAGCAAGATTTCAATCCAGAGAGTCAGATCTCTAAAATTAAATAAGTGAATATGAATTCTTTAAGCCTCCAGGGTCAGCAAACTAGAGCACAGGGATTATGGGGATGTAAATAAGTGCATGTTTCCCTCTCTCTTTTAGTAGCTGGTTATTCCCTTGGAAGAAATGGACATTTACGCACAAGCAGGATTACCCTTGAGGCCGGTGTGCAAGGGGCTGAATACTTGGCACACACAGTGATGGCTGAGGGGCTCGGACGAGAAAAGGGATTTCAGAGTGAAAGTGACCATTTCATTGAAAAGCTGAGCTGAAGAGTAAGAAGGTTTTTGTGATTGTTAAGCTTGTTTTTGTTTTTAAGTTATAACTGGGAGAGTGGGGAAGGCATACTGATAGGGATTCTAGTCTAAACACAGAGTTGGGACATGGAATATACATTTTAGGGATAGGGTTTAGATTAGTTTTCTAGGGATGAGAGGCAAGTCTAGGCTGATAGATTGGTAGCAAATTATGTCTTAAATACTAAACTACGGGATCTGGAGTTTATTCACTAGACAGTAGAAGCCTCTGGAAGATTTTGACCAGAAAAGGAACATAATTATAATAACTCACGTTTTTTGAATACCAGCAATGTGATAGATGCTTTCCCTACTCATGTGTTATTTAATTCTATTAACAACCATAGAAGGTGGGTCTTATTAACCCATTCTATAAATAAGAAAATCACAAATCCAGTATGTGCTAGTTTATGTTTGCCTGACTTCAAAGCCTATGAAACTTTTTGTTGCATTAACGATTTCCAAAGGCACTTGGCAAGCCCTATGGGAATCTTCAAAGAAACCTAACGGACCACCGGATTCGATTGTCAGTAGCAAAATGGGCAAGACTCCTGAACTAAACTGGGCCTCACACCTCACAGTACTGAACTACTTTTTTCTGCTGTATATAAGGAGTGTTGATTAAACCACAGAGTGTTGATTAAAGAAACAGGGCCAACCAGGAAAGAAGGACCCAAGGATCCAGCAAGAGGTTATGGTTTTGGCTCTAGGTGATTTAATGATGTTACCATCACCCTGATGAATAGCATATATGTTGAGTAGCAAACAGGATTCAGAGAGCTCCCAAGAGGCTAAAAACCAAGGTCAAGGTCAAATGAGGAGTTCAAAATTAACTGAGATAATGTGCAATTTGCATTTAGGTTCGAGAATGAATCGCATAAATGTAGACTAGAGCTCTGGTTCTCAGAGTCGACCAGCAGCTTGTGCATCACCTAGGAATAGGTCAGAAATGCAAATGCTTGGGCCTCAATCTCATCTCTATTAGATCAGAAAGTCTGGGGGGTTAGGGCTTAGCAATCTGTGTTTTATTTAGTAAACCCTCCAGATGTTTCTAATGTAGGCTGAAGTTAGAGAACCATGTGGCTAGATAAACCAACCTTCTCTTCCCTTTTTGCTCCCCTTCATTTCTGTCTCTTTATTCTGTGTCATTCCAGAAAGAATTGGGGTTGGAAAATCTGACTTAATGGTTTGTGTCAGGACAAAGGTTTTATTTTATAAAAAGTTTACTCTGACTCAATGGTGTCATGTGGCTGTGCCAAAAGTAAATAGTTTGCATTAAAAATAGTGACCAGAACAAGGGAAGCAATCGCCCCTCTTTTCCACATGTGGCACATTCTGTGATATTCTCCGCATCCTGCTAGACGGCCTCCGAGTGCGCTGAAGAAGTGATTATAAGAGGAACATCGAGGTCGGGGCTTAACAAGGATGGTGAAGGACCTCAAACCTCATCTTGCAGGAAGCCGTTGAGAGAGGCACTTCCTATGACTGGGGCCTGACATAGAAAAGAAAGAGAATTTCATGTCTTTTTCCAGAGAACAAAACACAATATGGGGAAACCCTCTCTGCTGGAATGAAGAGGCCAGGATGTTAGTCCAGACTTTTCTTACAGGGCTGTGATCACCCAGGTAAGTACTTCAGGCTTCTTTCCCTTTGGCTGTGTACCTTGGATGGTAAGGGCCATGATATCCACACCACAGGGTTTTTGTGAAGACCAAAAAACATGAACCTGTGGAAATACTTGAAAAACCAGAAATGACAGTACCCATAAGAAGCAATGATATTATTATTAAGTAAGACTAGTTGGTGGAGATTTTGCATCCAAGAGAAGGAAGGATTACAACATACAAATTATTCAGAAGCAAGAGGGCCTTCCTCAAGAAGTCCTGAGTCCGCCATCATGAGAAGTCTTCAGAGACCAAGATGTCAATGAATGAATCATATGGGTTGGAGCCGATGGCCTTCTGGGAACTTTCTGATACTGATAGTTCATGGTAGGGAAGTTAAAGAGTGTGAGGTCAGGCACCTCTGAGAGACTGTGCTCTTGGGCAGCAGAGGAAATTCTTCATTCAGCATTTGCTAATCACTCTGTGCCAGTAACTACAAACATTTAAATGCTTTTAAATGTTAAGTACATTAAAAACATTAAATGCATTTAAAACAACAGCAACAACTAGTTACCCTAGTGTTGGGAATTTTCTCTACAGCCCTATTGTTAAATTTACCTTTGCATTAGAAGTCTGGGTTGAATTTGCTCCCTAGTTCTCCTGTAGGTCCATTGATGTCTGAATATGCAAAGTAAAATAGAATTTTTAATGCTTGCTTTCTCTCTTTCCAGTGTCTCATAGGAGAGGAATAGGTATTGCCCTTGGTGTCTAAGCCAAATCCTGAGTTGATTTATATTGTTATTCCTTTAAGACTAAGATTTCCTCTGGCTGTAATTTTGCATCTAGTCTTCTATTTCTTTCTTTCTTCCTTTTTTTTTTTCCCCCTGAACTATTGGGTAACATCAGTGACTTTTGCCTCGATCCACTCCTGATTGGCTGCTTTCCAGTGCCAGAGAGATGAATGGATCCTTTTGTGTAGGGAGTTTTGTAATTCAGTGTAGAGTTTAGAGCCTTGCCAAAGGCGGTATGTGGGTATTTTGCACATATTATAGATAATGTGTGTATATCAATAATGTAATGAAGGTAACATTCATACCACTGTGGGTGGTAGCTAAGCGAGAGGCAGCTAAATTTCATTTTCAGTATGCTTTCTAATTCAATCAGAAACAGTTGTTGGTCTGTTATTTTAAAAAAAAGTCAAAGCAGGGGTTTTATAGAAACAGGAGCGAGTGAGTGAGAGAGGTAAATAGATATTTTAACTTAAAACATATATATGTATATGCATATACATACCCAAAGACACACACACACACACACACACAGACACACACACACACTTTACATGCTTTGTGTTTTATAAAAGGCCAAGGACTTTTCCATGGCTCTGCCTACTGCCAATCCATGTTGTATTTTTTGCATGAACCACATCCGTTATGCATCACCTACAATTTCTAGTTTTTCATTTCTTTGAAGAAGAAAGAAATTTCAGGGCAATGTGTTGAGCAACACAAGTGCAGGATTCTTCTAGGGTTTTTCGTTTGTTTGTTAAGATATTTATTTATTTATTTATTTATTTATTTCAGAGAGTGAGCTGGGGGAGGAGCAGAGGGAGAGGGAGAGAATCCCAAGCGGACTCCATGCTGAACGTGGAGCCTGATATGAGACTCGATCTCAGGACCCCGAGGTCATGACCTGAGCCAAAATCAGGAGTTACACACTTAACCAACTGAGCCACTGAGGTGCCCCAGGCTCCTTCTAGGTTTTTATTATATTATTCCTTTTGTTATTTCTTCTATAGCTGTCTCTCTGACATCTGAAATTAGAGAAAGACTTTGTTGTGGTAAAATACACATAAATTTAACCTTTTAACCATTTTTTAGGTATGCAATTCAGTGGCATTAAGTATATTTACAATGTCATAAAACCACTACCACTCACTATTTTCAGAAATTTCCCATCCTCCCAAACAGAAACTCTGCGCCCATTAACCAGTAACTCCCCATTTTCCCTATCCAACAAGCCTGGTGACTTCTATTCTACTTTTATCTCTATGAATTCGCCTATCCTAGGTGCCTCATGGAAGTGAAATCATCTTTATTCATCCTTTGGTGTCTGGCTTAGTTTACTTAGCATAATGTTTTCAAGATTCATCTGTGTTGTAATATGTCAGAATTTTGTTCATTTTCATGACTAAATAACATGTGTCTATGGTATGTTTTATTTATATTGTTTGTTTATCTGTTGATGAATACTTGGGTTGTTTTCACTTTTCAATGATTGTGAATAATGTTGCTTGAACATTGGGATGCAAGTATCTGTTTGAGTGCCTGCTTTCAGTTCTTTTGGTTATATACCTAGGAATGGAATCACTGAGTCAAATGGTAATTCTATGTCTACCTTTATGAGGAACCACCAAACTGGTGTTTTGTTTTGTTTTGTTTTTAAGTGTTTTAAAAGCAACTTTTCTGTACTGAAGACTTTCCTAAGCATTCACCTTGGTTTTCACAGAAGCAACAGCTCTCTTAACTTTGGGGCCTGCATTTCATCCTTTCTAGACCATTTGATTCCCCTGGATAATTACAATATCAAGCCCAACTGTCATACACTGGTTTAGAAACATGTACAGTTGATATTTGCTAAGCATATGACTCGTGTAAGACCAGAAGTTCTCGGAACATACTAGAGAGGAGTTTTCCAGCAATGAACCCCAGCATACGCCAATATGCATTACAGAACAAATGGAGAATACTGGTGAATCTGACTAGTTGAGTGGAAGCCAGTTCAGAGAGCTTCTAGTATTCATCTGAACTATCTTTGTCACGATACGATGTATAGAGGAATTTAGAAGCGACTCTGGCTCTAGAAAAAAACAACAGCTGCATATCCAGTCCTTTTCATGTTCAATACACTCGTCAGGAGATTGGGAAAGATGACGGCAAAGGCTAAAATGGAGTGAGAGGTTGACTGATCTAGTCATTTTTGTATAAACTCTTGAATTTGAGGAAGTCCTAATCGATAATAGCAGTAGGTTGATTTTCTTCCCTTCCCGTTTAATTTTGCGTGCTTGTTAAATGAAAGATAACCAGGGAATAGAGAGGTTGTGTCTATTCTTAGAAAGAAGATACTTTTTAAGTTAAGATTTCAGACTTTCAGATGTGATTAGAAGGTTTTCTAGCCAGTTCTGAAACAACACCACGAAGCTGGAGGAGGAATACTTTTATAGAGCATCATTCATCCCAGTTAGTGACCCAAGTGATTAAAGGTTTGGGAAATTGCCCCTCTAAATATGGGCTAAGGGAACAGGGTTTATTTAGCTTAGAGAGAGAGAGCGAGAGCGGGCATGCTGAGGGGGACTTAATAATAGTCTCCAAGAATATGAGAGATAGTCTATGAGTGATGAAAAGCAGCTGTTTCCTGTTTCCATGGAGGACTTGGTAAAAAAGAATGGAGTTCAGTTGCAACAAGTGAGTTTAAGAACTCCTTGGCCATAAAGTTTGAGACAGCAAATCCACAATACCAAAGTATCCAAAATACAACACCTCTCTGTTTCAGAATTGTGTAGCTAAGTAGCTGTCATTCTTGGGTGCTTAAATGGGCTTGTTCTTGAACCAGTGAAAAAACACAGAGGACCTATCAGTCAGGTGAGAATATGAAGCTGTCCACCATCAGAACCTACTGGTGTTTTGTGGCTGATGAAACACTTATTAGAGGATGAGATTTAAAAAAGAAAAAAGTTTCAGAATCTTTTGATCTCTTTTGGTATTCTTTGAAAGAAAGATCCTCTAGATTTACTCCTTCTCTCTGAGGTGAAGAATTTCCATAGATTTGCTGGTTTGTGTTTTTTTTGTCCATTTGATCAATACAGTCATTAAAAAAAAATTCTGTGTCTTCAGTGATACTTGTATCAGAGATCGATATCATAGATATTTGATATATTTTATATATATGTATATATAATATGTAATTACCACAACAATGAAAACAATGTTTTGTTCTAGACATTGTGTCTAAGTGTTAGGGATATGAAGATGAGTAAGACATACACTGTGCTGATTAGGAACAAAGCAAATATAAAAACATTATGAAATAATGTATCAGTATAGGCGATCCACTAGGGGAGGAAATTTAAAATTAGAAAAATGCGTTCTGAATTTGCTACTAATTTTAAGATGGAAATGCCTGAACACATCTCAACCATTGTTTTATCATTTTAATCCTAGGTTAGTTTAATTATACCATTTGTTATGAATTGGAATCGTGGTGTCTTATTTACCCACCTGGGAGTGTTTTCAAGGCAAGGTTTGGTTTCCAGAGGATTGGGCTGCTGGGAGGCTGTATCTTTAAAGGTAGAGGTTTACATCAGGATTAACTGTATATACATTCCACATGTTTTATTTCTGTTTCGTACCAACATTTATTTTAACCTTATTTAAAAATCTTTACTTTGATCACTGAATGTTTCTTGGTCATCTGGAAGGGGGTAAGGATGAATGGCGATTCAAATCTGACCCCATAACTCTTTGGTCTTCAAAATCCAGCACCAGAGTGAGGAGTTAGGAGATTGCTTTGAATCCTCTCTCCCTACATGCTCACCATGAAGCACTGAATGAGTTCTTGAACTTCCCCAAATCTCAGTTTCCTTAATCCACTTTACAGGAACATCTTGAGGATTCAATGAAAGGAAATAATGTGTGCCAAGCCCAAAACCCAGGGCACCCAGCCCTCAAACCATGTTTACTTGTTTCCTTTAATTTATCAAGAACATCTCTTGCCTGTGGTTGAATCACAAATGCCTCTAGATTGTCTTCATTTAGTGGGGTGTGTCGACCCTCAGGGGCAAGACCAGTAGAGTAGATTTTGTCTAAAATTTTTGAGGGTCCCCCAAAGTTCCATTATGAGAATCTCTTTCCTTTCCTGAGGTTACTTCGTCCTGAAAAAAAAAAAAAAAAAGTCTACCCTAATGCCAAATATTTTAGGAAGCATTTGTTGGTAAATTACTTACCTGAACAAGTCATGTACACATACAGAAGAAAAGTGTCTTTTAAAATCAGCAGGAAGATTATGCATTTTTGTTTTTGCAAGGTTGAAAGAGTAAGTAAGGCTTCTGGATATTCGAACAGTCCTTTAATAGACACTGATTAAATTGAATGCTGTGCCTGGAAATGGCATCAAATTGAAGATGTGATCACTGCCCTGGGGAAGCATATGAACTTGTTGGAGAGACCAACCCACATGTATGAACCAAGCCCAGGATAGTTAGACTCAACATCAGGGAGGGTAGGCAGTATAAGCCCCTGAGTACTAAGGGAAGGCAAGATACAGGTTTGGGTAGGGATTTCATAGAGCTCTAAAAAAATGAGACCTTAGTTTGACTGGTTCATAAGACATCATTTAAAGACAGACAGAATTTTTAAAAAACCACCTGAAGTGTTCACTTCCTATAGAAATCCAAGAACCTCCTTCAGTGGCTCTTTACGTCTTTGAACTAAATGAATCCTTCTGAAGTCTCAGTGTTCAGGCTGGTTGGCTTTCAGAGTCTCACACTGGGCCAGACTGCTCCTGCCCCAATTCATTCTTTGTCTGCAGGATATGGAATATCTTTATCAATTTAACAAGTCACACCTGGAGAGTAAAAATCCCAGCCAGCGACTTACCTCAAAAGCTGAGGTATGCCACATATGTTAATGTGGGCGGATTTAAGAACCAAGGTTGGGAAATTTTTCTCTTTATTAGAAGGAGATTTATATAATTCAGGGCCATTAGAGGGTGAGCACGGGTCCTCTGGACTGGCCCACTCTTCCTGTCCCCCCTACCTCCCAGCTCCCCAAATTAAAAAGCAGAACAACAAAACTGTTAACTTAATAGCATAGAATTTATGGCTGGAATCTCACAAAGCTTATGTCAGCAAAGTAAAATAATTACTGTCACTTTCTCTTAGACACTTGGCTTTATGGTTCCTGTCACCTTTATCATAATACACAGCTGACTTAGTAGCTCTATTTTTCATGGCACACGGCCTGGTGTCATGCTTTTATGCACACATGCCGTTCGATGACAATACATGGGTGTACCAGAGCGGAGCTGAGTTTAGATAATGAATTGGAATACTGTTCATGGCTTTGGGTTAGTCATGCTGACTGGATGCCAACTGAGCTTGTTCCCTCTCTCTCTCCTTCTCCAGATTCTCAAATCCAAAGATTTAACATCTCCAACCCAGCGCTACATTGACAGCAAAGTCGTCAAGACCAGAGCAGAAGGCGAATGGCTTTCCTTTGACGTGACGGATGCCGTCCACGAATGGCTCTACCATAAAGGTTACAGCCGCCCTCTGTCCTCGTCCCTAGATGCTCAGTGACCCCACATTATTGTAAGTTGATTGCAGATTAAGGGTATTATCACACATCCAAATGACCTCCTTGACTTAATGTTTTCCAGACAGAAACCTGGGATTTAAAATAAGTTTACACTGTCCCTGCTGCACCTTTGTGCCATCTAATAATTACATCATTCCCAATAAAAGTGAAGAGCTAGAAGCAAGATTTGCAGGTAACTGAAACTTGGTCATATGAGGTGGGGGAGGGGAGGGACTGTGTTCATAATCTCACGGGGGATCAAGCCCGTTTGCATGTGAAAATGAAATTGTTTGGTGAGGGCTGAGGAGTTATAATTGTTTGGGTAAAGATAAGGCTGGAGAAAGATAAATGAAGGCAGAAAGGATTGGGGCCAAGCAATTGGTTCCCAGTTTACTCTGCTCCATGCCCTGTGATGACTTGGCAATACTAACTAACTGATTCATCAGCTTTCCAAACTATTAGTCAGGTAAGCCCTGTACTCTTCATTTAAGCGAGCCAGCTTTCCAGCTATGCTAGTATTATAGCAGAAGATAGCATACATTCAAGGACATCCATCGATAATGCCCCAAGTGCAATGTCAGGAGGCCTACAACCATACTTCACTTGTGAAGCCCCTCATACCATAGCCTCTTGACCTCACCTTACGTGAATCAGAACACTCCACCGTTTCTAGCTGGCACCCAGTATTTCCAGTGGCTGCCTGATCAGACTTCTGGAATAATTTATAAGGACATAATGAGGTTTTAGTTTCTCCCTGTTCCTCCTCACCTCTTAGTGATTAGCCAAAGGTCAGGGAGAAGGAGGAGATGCCAACAGTTGGACTTGCTTCCCTTGTTAGCCACCCAGTTTGGATGATGAGAAGCGGGAGGGAAGTGTTCCGTGTGCTGGGGCCACAGTGACTCCACAGCGGCATGCCAGGGAGCTAATTCCCCTGCCCCAGCTACCACCACCCGGGACCCCCGTCCACTTGCAGAAGGCTCCAGTGGCCCTCGCGCATGGAAAACTACTCCCGCAGGTCGAGAGATTTATTTCAGTCTCTAACGTAGCCATGATTCTCTGGAGTGTGGAGATTAAATGCTTAAACTGGCAGTCTCTTTAGCATGCTTTGGGGAGCTCGAGTTTCTGAATCTCAGATGGAATCAGGAAAGTGTTGAAGACGCCATAAAATAAATGAAAAAGCCCTTTCTTCACAGCTTCCCCAAATAGCATTAGGTAAGGGTGACTTCTGTTTCACTTGAACTTAATTCACTGCAATTTCTTGTGAGTCTCGGGTTGTGTTCATGAGGAAAGTCTTTTGAGTTTGTAGTCTGAGGAAGGGAGTGAACTGGTGGGGGACAAGCCGTGTTCTTTTGCCATGCTCTTCAGTCGCCGAGGGCCTGGACATGGCCTGAACTGAGGGTTCAGTCCAAATAAACTAGCTAGGTCGCCCTTGGACTATGGTCAAAGTCTTCTTCTGTAGTGACCTTCATAACCAACAAGCCCTGCCTTGGACACTGAACTGTCTCCTGCCATGAGCCTCAGTGAGAAGTGTCCATTGTTGCTTGTGATTGTCTCCTCGTGCCATATCGATTTCCATGGGGAATGACGGTAGCCAGCCGGTGATGCCATTGTGAGGTCATCATGGCTGCTTGTGACAAGATGCAAAGGAAAGAAAGAATGGCTGATTGTATTTGATGAAGGTAAAGCTAAATGTTTGTCACCCAAATGCATTTTTTCAAGGTATTGATGGCGCCTCCACATATACCAGTGGTGATCAGAAAACTATAAAGTCCACTAGGAAAAAAAACAGTGGGAAGACCCCACACCTCCTGCTAATGTTGTTGCCCTCCTACAGACTTGAGTCACAACAGTCCAACCGGCGGAAGAAGCGTGCTTTGGATGCAGCATATTGTTTTAGGTAAAGGAAATAAAAATAAAACAAAGTAATCACATCTGTTGACTCTCACACTGCCTTTGTCTTTTTCTTACAAATAGACCTAAACTCCACTCATGGCTTAAGGCCAGGTATAGGACAGGATAGCCCTACCTCCTAACAGCCTTCTTCCCAGAGGCTCCAAACTGTTTTCTGTGTCGTCTTCCACGGCCCCTTGCAAGGAACCAAGTATGAAGTCAAAAAATTAGTCCCCTGAAGTTTTTCCCAGATCCCCCCTGAAGCACTTTGGGGCTGAAGGAGAAAATGAGCTCCCTGCTCCTCAGAGCAAATATAAGGTTACTTGAGGGGTATGATGGCTGATCCTTAATTGGAAAGACTCACTGTCTGTATGAAGCCCTCCCTACCCCCACTGCCCATGGTAGAGCACCCATGGCCATACCCTTTTTCACAGAGATGAGAGAAATAGAAGAAGAATGCTACTGCGTCATTAGCTACTGAATCTGAGAGAAGTGAAGGCAACACAGATTTATTTCCCACTCCTGTAAGAGTTCATGGAGGGGAGGTTGTGAGTGTTCTCCTGTGGTTTCTTATCAAGCCTCCTGAGATGAAGGTTCTTTATTTTGAGAGCTATGGGGCAGTAAGGGTCCTCACTGATAGATGCTCAGAGAGTTCATGAGTAAAATGGCTTGTATTGGTCGCCAGAGTCAGTGGTTACACTCAGCGAGGCTCCATGTGTCTTGATTTCTGGCTCATTTCCTGGTCTAGGGACATGAGATGAAATTATGGATTCATTCTCAAAGGAAAATGCCTTAGGTGGTTCTTTGAAAATAGCTGTTGTACTTGGATCATTTTATATTTGAAAGGACCTTTGAGGCTGATCTGGCAAAAGTGCCCAGTGTTGGTTGGAAAGGGGGGATTGGTCTCTTCAGTCACCTCTCTGCTTCTATTTAGTCATTCAGGGGAAAGGTTTGACTTTCAAGGTCACAGCCAACCAAGGGACTTGAGGTTTAAATTCATAAGGGGAAGTAGTCCATCAGGTCACTATGACATTCCATGGTGAAATTCATTTGAGATTCCCATAAAACCATTCAGACCTAGCCCATGGTACTTGCTCATTGGATGCTGTTTGCATGAGTGAAGGAGTCATTTTTCTGGCTTGGAATGGGGTTGGGGAGGAATCAGCTGTAAAATCTCCACTGGTCTTTCTTCTAACAGAAATGTACAGGATAATTGCTGCCTACGTCCACTTTACATTGATTTCAAGAGGGATCTTGGATGGAAATGGATACATGAACCTAAAGGGTACAATGCCAACTTCTGTGCTGGAGCGTGCCCATATTTATGGAGTTCAGACACTCAGCACAGTAGGGTAAGTGTTTGGCTCCATTTCTTCTATTGTTGGGTCGCTAATGTGTACCTACAGGTAATATGTCCAGTGAATTCTAATTAGCCTGGGGCCCATTCATCGCACATGAATGGGTACTAGAACGATCCTCTTGAATGGCCAGGAAGCATGTAGGGGGTAGGTGAAGTCAGAAGTGACACTGATCAGTTACAAGTGTAGGTTTTGCCTTCCCAATTCAATGATAAGCATCCAGGAGGCAGTTTTGTTCATTTTTTTCTTTATTTTATATTACAAGTGACTGGTAGCTATAAAAAATCTTTTGGAATCAATTTATCACTTGGGGTCATGCATAGCTTGGATGTGAAGGGACCCAAGTCCCCATCTAAAAAAAGGAGCTGTCATCATCTGTATCAAGGACTGTCACATTGGAAAGAACTTTGAGGACCTCAGTTGATGCTTTGGCATAGTGACTCACTAGTGCACAACAATTAAAAAGTCACTTGACTTCTCTAAACCTCAATCCCTCAATTTCTCATCAGTAAAAAGGAATGTTTATGTTAAAAATGATCTTTTAAAACAACAAAGCCAAACTCGAGAGTAGATATAAAGAGCAAATTGATGAAATTAGAGAAAGCTATGGGAAAATTAGGATCTCCAAGTCTTTTTGAATATACCCAAAGTACACAAGAACCTAAATATTTTGTCAGATCACTTCAGTGAGTTTAGAAGCCTAATTCAGAGGGCCAGTCCTTGACGGGAGGCCATGGATGAGTAGCCCAGATCAGCAAAGACTTTTTCTATGGAATAATGATGCTTGTCTTAATGCTTTTTCCTCATACCTCATAATGTAGGATTCCAGAGAAGGGAAGGACTTCATAAATTATCTCATCCGGATATTTCACTTTACTTACAGAAATTGGGGTCTAGATCATGTAGATGACTTGCCCAGGATCAAACAGTTGGTGACAAACCAAACCTTGGAACGCAGACATCCTTGTTTTATAACCAGGCCTCGGTTTACTCTGCCTTACTGAGTCTAATTCCTGAAATGTGGCTATACATTGGGGTTATGCCTCTGTAAATCTCCTTATTAAAGAAGCATTAGAAAAATTGCCTTCACTGCAGGGTAGGAGAACGGATTTGCTGCCAAGAGGCTCACATAAGGCACTCAACTCAATTCAAGAGTTTGGGAGTTATCGATGATTTGAGACAATCTGTGTTATAAAATTCCTCTTTAATTCATATGAAAAATCACGTGTTAGTAGAACATGAAGTCTATTTATTTATAAATGCCTACATGTGCTGGGGCTTTCAATTTGACAAATAGGACTCTCCTTCCTTCAGCTGTTTTCCCAACCCCCCTGTAGGTTTTGGCACTCCAGGCTGACCATGTGCTTGGCCATGTGAGGAAAGCTTGCTCATGCCTGTCCCTTTGTCTGAGCTCTCTGGCCAGGCTGTTTCAACTGGGCTGTGGCAACAGTAGCTATAATGTGGGCAAGGCCCCATTGCCAAGTAGAAATATAATTCCCCTCCCTGATACACAGAGGGAGTGTGTGAAGGCTGAGACCATGCTTGTTTTTCAAGGAGAGAGGAAGAATAACTGTCATGGTCACAAATATGTGGTTTGGACAGTTACCCAAGAAGCCAGAGGTAGCTTAATAAAGTAGTCAGTGTTACTGCACTGAACAGATCTTCTGTCTTAGGCTGAAAAAATTGCAGTGAATCTCGAGGAAAAGGTCACTTGCTGTTTGACTAACACATTAATGGCATCCTTGGAAATGTCTCTTTATCATCACTGGGGAACCTACATACTTCCATTGGTAAAAGGCCCATCCCCCGTGAATATGAAATGAAGTTAAGGGTATGGGACTAACTCTGGAACTTTCTTTTCATTCCATTGTGGGACTGGCTAAAGCCCTCCCACTTAGACATGCCCATTTACCACATGGAATCTAATGGAGGGCTGATTATTATTACTATTGTTGTTTTAAGCAAAATGTAAGAAAGTGAATAATTAAAAAATAGAGCTTGCTTTTCATGTCATTCTTTTTTTTTTAAAGATTTTTATTTATTTATTTTTGAGAGAGAAAGAACATGTGCGAGAGAGTGTGAGCAAGGGGGTGGGGCAGAGGGAAAAGCAGACTCCCCGGGAGCTGATGCGGAGCTCGATCCCAGGACCCTGAGATCGTGACCTGAGCTGAAGGCAGACGCTTAACACACTGAGCCACCCAGGCGCTCTAGTGTCATACTTAAGTAACTCTTAACTGCTTAATTCTTGATCGTGTTTATGAAGCAATATTAAATGAAAAAACTTATATCTTTTTTTCTTTAAAATAAAAATGTAGGTGACATTAAATTGGCCTGTAAAGACACAGCACAGAGAGGTTTCACAGGCAGACAGGTGTTTTTTTCTATATGTAAGGGTAGATTAAAGCGCTGATGGGAGTTATCATCCAGCCTGTGATTCTTCTACTTCTCCCCGCATTTGCTTCCTCACAGAGTCCAGCAGTCTCATTCTGCTTACTCGGGCTATGAGGTCAAAACAAAGTCCATAGAGTCTCTGAGTCAAAGGGAGTGCTAACCTAGGTGGGAATTAGAAATAGACACTTGGTTACAAGGAAGTGTAGACACCAAAGCAAATACTAAGAGCACCAGATTTTTTGATGGCCTGGCAAGTGTGTGTACAGCGATGCAGTGATCAAAGTCAAGAATTATTGGAAACTGTAAAATTTGTTGAATGATTTTGTGCAATCTCAGCTTTTACAAAATCATTTGTTTATGACGCATGAGGAAAGGATTCTGTAGGAAAATGATGAATTCAGTGATTACTAGGAACACATACCAGGTTGACCATAATTGGGGGCTTAAGAGAAGGAAATTGTAAACCAGTACATTTAAATTGTCTCCTGAGTGCCGTGACTGATAAGGTCACACTATAGCACTATGGAATTGTTCTTTTTAAAGTAACCCCCCCAACTTTTTTTTTTCTTGGTCTTTTCCTATGTTTTCTTTCCTCTCCTATGTTCTTTCAGGTTCTCAGCCTATATAATACCATAAATCCAGAAGCATCTGCTTCTCCTTGCTGTGTGTCCCAGGATTTAGAACCGCTCACCATTCTCTACTACATCGGCAAGACACCCAAGATTGAACAACTCTCTAATATGATCGTAAAGTCTTGCAAATGCAGCTAAGATTCTTGGAAAAGTGGCAAGATGATAATCCCATGGTGATGAGGATAAGCAGGAGGGCAACAACAAGAACAAAGACAATGTTTATAACAAGAAAATCCAAGACAGCCTTGCTTCGACAGTGTTAAAAAAATTTTGAAAAAAAAACCAAAACGGTACTAGTTCAAACACTTTGGAAGTCTGTGTTCTGTTTGTTAAAACTGGCACCTGAAACAAAACAAAATGAAACAAATTGAAGGCTTTATTCTACATTTCACCTACTCTGTGAGAGAGACAAGAAGCGAAACCTTTTTTTTTTTTTTTAAGAAAAAAATAAACACTGGAAGAATTTGTTAGTGTTAATTATGTGAAAGGAAAAACAAACAAACAAACAAACAGGAAAATCCCATTAAGTGGAGTTGCTGTACATACCATTCCAATCCCATGCCTCACCTGATTTTTCTGTATTGCTATGCGATAGGCACCCTTCCCGTTCTTACCTTTCAAGTTAACAGTGAGTTATTTATTGTGTGTTACTACATAATGAACGTTTCATTGCCCTTGGAAAATAAAACAGGTGTATAAAGTGGAGACCAAATACTTTGCCAGGAACTCATGGATGGCTTAAGGAACTTGAACTCAAATGAGCCAGAAAAAAAAGAGGTCATATTAACGGGATGAAAATGCAGGCGAGTTATTCTGTGACCAAGCAAGTCTGCATTAAGATAAAGACCCTGAAAACACATGCTATGTACCAACTGCCTAAGGAAGCTTCTTGTAAGGTTCAAAACCGAAAAGCCTGTTAATAAAGGAAACTTTCAGTCAGAATAAGTCTGTAAGATTTTTTTTTCCTTTTAATTGTAAATGGCTCTTTGTCAGTTCAGTAAACCAGTGACATGTTGAAATGTTTTGATACGTACCGGTCTAATTTCAGACCTTCAAGTATTGCTGTATGGCTATGCTATAGGTTTTTCTTCGTTTCCATATATGTAACCGTACCTACATTCTTACAATAGATGGGTAGAGAAGCCAGCGTAATTGGAAACACATCTGCAGATCTCTTTTGCAAACTATTAAATCAGAACGTTAACTACTTTACATGTAATGTGTAAATTTTTACCATATTTTTAATGTTCTGTAATAATGTCAACTATGATTTAGATTGGACTTACACTGGGGCTCTTTTTAATGATCACTCAGACCTGTGTGTTTCCTTTAGCCGGCCAGGACTTTGGAGGAAAGGCCCTGCAGTTTGACTTGCACTACAAATATGTGTTTTATAGTATTTCTCCCCATGCGCTTTGTGTATTGTCCAATATTATGACATAAGCTATCTGAGTCCACTTGTCCTTTCGTTTTCCTTTTATTAAAAGGATCGATTCAAGTTCAAAAGTCTTCCTTCATCTCCTCAGCATCATTACTAATCAATTCCAATGTTAACCATCTTCTGTGTTAGGGAAATTTGGGAATATGATAGATATACATAGATCACTGAGCTGAAGTATTTTCGTTTCAGTCAGGATCTGACTGAAACTCAGAATCTTTGTGGCTGAGTGGAGACAGCTTTCTGCAACTTGGTTTAATCGGTATGTTCACAGAACTCTATGGTTCTTGAGATCAGACAGTTCATAGGAGACATCTTTTCCTTTAGTCAGGTTTTTAGTGTTCAGGGAGAAATGGAAAGACTGACATTTTTGTTGATTTTTTTTTTTTAAGGGAGAAAAAAGCCCCATTTAGCGCGAGTCACTTAGTTGATTTCACTAAAGTTAAGATCTTCATAGATGTTCTTTGATGGTCATTAGAGGTACAAGGCAAATATGCCCACGATCAAAAAATTCTGTTTATCCCTCTGAATGAGAGTTATCTAGATCTAAGGCTAGAATTTACCTTGCTTTAATAAGTGAATGATTTGCCATATTGTTGCAGAGAAGGTAACGTTCCGTCAAGGTTGGTAGGTCAGTTTACCAGTTGTCTCTTCCTTAGCTCGAGAAGAAAAATTAATAAGTAAAACAATGGAGTATATGCAGGGTCCCCGAAAGTGTAGCCTGGTGAGGTGTGAATCCAAGTGAAGTTGCGTGTGTGATCCAGTGGACTTCTTGTCTGCCGTTTCCTGGCCATTAATGAGATGACGAATTGGATTCACAGATTTGCAAACTGGAAAAGCAAGAGAAGGGATGCCATGGTAGTAGAGGACCCTGGTGTTGGGTGTGACCTGACCTCAGAAATGAGTGTGTTGATTTTTTTCCTTCCATTTTCTATTAATTCTATGTAAATCACTTTTATTTCTGCAGGTGTTTTCCTCTCAGAATGACATTTTGTTTTGTATTATTTTGTCTTTCCTCATGAATGCACTGATAATATTTTAAATGCTCTATTTTAAGATCTCTTGAATCCTTTTTTTTTTTTTTTTAGTTTGGAGGTTCTGTAAGGTCTTTATCTCCCATAAGTAAATATTGTGGTGGGCAGGGAGGGAGGTGGGCGGGAATGGGAAGATGTTAGTCTATGGGTGGGGGGTGGGACGGCGGTTTTATGTTAAGCAGCAGTACAATTTCATGGTCGGCATGGTTTAAAAAAATGGAATATAAGAATAGCTGTTTTGTATTTTGATGACCGATTACGCTGTATTTTAAACATGATGTATGTTTTGTGGTGCTCTAGTGGTAAATAAATTATTTCAATTGGATGTTGATGTGTTTTTCCTCTCACGGGGTTATCACTGAGACTAGAGAACACCTTTACTGCCCTGAGAATCATCTCAAGCTGGAAAAGTCCTACATCTTTAAGGTTGGGCTTTTATTTTCAAGGATATTCTCTCCAGAATTGTCATGTTTTACAGCTCATGAGCTAGGATGTGTCGACCAAGGACCAGAGAAAGCCCTGTGCAGTCTTTTTATTCTCTTGTTTATTGCCATTTGGTAATTGTTTGAGATTCGGTTTCCATCCAGCTTGACTGTCTACCAGAAAAAATGCAGAGAGTTGTTTGAACCATGCCTTGGCTTTCTGGTTCTATGTTCTGCCAACCCCAGGGCCAAAAGAACTGGTCTAGACAGTATCCCCTGTAGTCCCATAACTTGGGTAGCTGCTGAGCCAGCCAGATAGAACGAGAGCCACGTGGTCTCTGGGATTGGTGTTGGGAGCAGCTATTCCTCTCTCCCTCCCCGGTCCACTGCCCCGAAAAACCCCTATTCCTGCAAAGCGCTTTGGCCTTTTCCTTTCAAGGCCAGGCTTCACGAGTGAGTTGCCAATCTTATAAGAAATGGAACTAATAAAAAAGTAGTGGTGGCTCAATCTGGTTGTCTTACTTTCTCCGATGAAAAAAACGGTTGGTGCCCACCATCGAAACCTCACATGGGAACAGATCCTCAACGCAAGTGTTTAGGTGTAATAAAAAAAAAAAACGGTCCCTTTTCTACGATCATCTGTGTTTCATCTTCTACCCTCAACTCACAGTTAAAGGAAGTGTTTCGCTTGAGCAGAGTTATTTCCTGCTTCACTGTAGAGTGGCCAGTGTGGGGCCTATCATCCAAGCCCACATCACCTTCCTGTGATGAGTAAGAAAAGAAGGGTAGCAGGGGAATGAAGAGAGTCACCTAACATTAGCTTTGGCAAGGTTGTCAGCCCCTCTGAGACCTGTTTCTTTATTTTGTAAATGAGGACTAGACTACCTGATTTACAGGGCTTTGCAGGTTTATTTTTGTGTTCCTGTGGTTCAGTGAATCTACGTATGACAAGTATTTCCCTTGGCGTTTGGACTATAGTGGATAATCAGTAAACTGCAGTCTTAATATATTTCTCAACTTGTTCTGCTTTGGACTCTTGGCAATTCTATTGTAACGAACTGTTTATATTCAGACTGTAACCTGGGCCCATACTTCCCTGTCTTGAGAGTGAGTGTGTAAATGCTCCAGACTCTATTTCTCATAAATGGACCAAGCCATGAGTTATTTCTGAGAATACTCTGTAATTCTGTTAAAGAGACAAAGTGGCCAACTGAATGACCTACTTCCTAAGATGATGATAGAACTGTGGTTTGCTGAGCACCTACCAGCTCCTGTTCTCTCTTAACTTAGTTAACCTCACATATTACCTTATGATATAGTTTTTTTTTTTTTAATAGCTCCATTTTTCAGGGAAGTGATTAGACACAGCTTGGTTAAATCATGTGTCCAAGATCCCTCAGTTTGTAAGGGAAGGGTCTAGAATTTCATTGTCCAGTAAGTACACTAGCTGCTAGGCAAAGGTGGCTTTCAAGCAGTTGAAATATGTCTAATCTGAACTGAGATATAACAAAGTGTAAAATACACATCAGATTTCAAAGACAGTACCAAAATAAGAATGTAAAATGTCTCATTAATTTTTGATCTTGATAACATGTCTGAATAATACTATTTTGGATATATGGGATTAAATAAAGTACATTATTAAAATTAATTTCACCTGTTTCTTTTACTTTTTGAATACTATTATCATAAAGTTAAAATTACCCCTGTGGCTCACATTCCATTTCTCTAGCATTTCTTTTTGGTTCTTTCTTAGGATTTCCATCTCTCTGCTTACATTGCCCGTCTATCTGTTCTTGCATGCTGTCTACTTTATCCTTTAGAGTCCTTAGCATGTTAATCAAAATTGTTTTAAATTCCCAATTTAGTCATTTCAATATCCCTGCCAGGTCTGATTCTGATGCTTGCTGTGTCTCTTCAAATTGTGTTTTTGCCTTTTAGTATGCCTTGTAATTTTTTTCTTGATAGCTAGACATGACATATTGGGTGAAAGAAACTGCTGTAAATAGGCCTTACTGGCTTGGTGTTGAGGTGGGAGGGGAAGCATTCTGTACTACGGTCTCCTGGTGAGGTCTCAGTCTCTGCCCCTGGACTCAACTTCATAAGAGTTTCTCAGTTTTTCTTCTCCACCACCATTAGGTAGCACAGCATGGCTAGAGTGGGCTGGAATTGGTATTTCCTTCCTTTCTCTAGGTCAGTTAGGTTCTGATACTCTGGCTAGTTAGCCTTCGGTTAATTAGTTTCCCCTGAGAGGTGGCCATGCTAAGAACATGCTAAGAACTATATTTCAAAATGGCTCTTTGCCCCCCTCTCCCTGACGGGTGTACTATGAAATTGTTCTCCAATATCTACTCTGGGAATGTGGTAGAGCTCCAGGAGGTAAATCTTAACAGTATTGTGGGGCCTCCCCTGTAACTGGGTCCTCCTAGAGTTCCTTAACTTTCAGAGCTGTTTGCACTGAGCCTTCCGCCATTCATCAATGATGCTTCCAGTTTTTCTAGCCCTGCAATGCTTCCTCCATTGGTTCCGGCTTGTGAGACTCTGGTCTTGGAAGCTGTGATGGCCTGTGTTTGCTGTCTCTTTCTCCAGTTCTGGAAGCTACAGTTTTCTCCTCTCCTAGGATTCCAAGAAGACTTCCTGATTTTTCAGTCTGCTCAGTTGACAGTACTAGTTGTAAAGATGAAGTGGCCACTTCCCAGTTCTTTATACGCAGAACCAGAAACTGGAAGTTCTATTTCTTATTCGACAGCTCTAATGTAGAATTTGGAAGCTGCTCTCTTTAGAAACAAAGGCTAAACTACCCCCATCAGCTACTGACCAGCTTTTGTTTTTATAATTAACATACCATTGAACAATATTAGGCCAAACCCTCTGAAACTGGTTTTGTAGCTCACGATTTCTTGTATGTTGACAATTTCTTAAGGTTCAACCTAACAGCTGGCACTGGTTGACTAATACAGTAAGGAAAACGCAAGTATTATCCACGCCCCACGGACAAAACTCTTGACAAAATTAATTGCTACATACCAGCAAAGCCACTGTGTGGGGCAGTACCACCCACTTCTAGAGTCATTGGACTATCGTATTAAATGTTTTCAGTCCATAAAAGTCTTCAATGATACACCTGTGACAACTTTTTCTGTTGTATTTAGGGAGGAAACAAAATACTCATTGTGCTTATTTGAATTACTGGGCTGGAGAAGACATTGCTTTTCTTTCTTTTTTCTTTTTTAAGTATTTTATTTATTTATTTGAGAGAGAGACAGAGAGAGAGAACAAGTGTGAGGAGAAGGTCAGAGGGAGAAGCAGACTCTCTGTGGAGCTGGGAGCCCGATGTGGGATTCGATCCTGGGACTCTGGGTCATGACCTGAGCTGAAGGCAGTAACTTAACCAACTGAGCCACCCAGGTGCCTGATGTTGCTTTTCTATCTGTAAGTAGGTTGTGCTGAATTTCCAGGGCTGGAGGCCTTAGATAGCTGCTTCCAGGCTTTGGGTTCCAGAAATTTACAGAAGGGAGGAGTTGTGTTTTTGAAATTATCTATGAATCTACCTACCTATCTATCTATCTATCTATCAATCATCTATCTATCTTTTTAAAACAAAATAAAAATTACACATATAAAATTAGATTCAGAGCCTTAGAAAGGGCCCATAACAATGGGAAAAGCCAGGGCATCGTAAATTTTAAGAGCTTCACTGCAAACTTACTTCTGGGCTTGAAGCTAACACATGCTTTTTTTTCTATCAAAGGCTGTTACCTTGTAATTCTAGCTATAACTGGATTTTATCTCTTTGTTGCTTAATCTGCTAAAAATCAGTTTTAAATAAGTTTAAATCAGTTGCTCTGTTCTCTGTCCTCCCCTTGTCTCTGCAACTGCATTTTACATGCTGAACAAAGGAAAATAAGACTCTGGTTTCACTAATATTCCAAGTCAGAGACAATAAAGGAAATGTTAGTTTTATACCTCTTTTGAAACATCAAACTAGATCCTATGAGATTAGAGAAATTGTTAAGATACATATTTGATCATTGTATTGATAGATATGAGTAACTTATTGAAATTATTTCACAAAATGATTTAAAAAATGCTTTCCAATGGTCTTCTTTAAATGAAAGAATTGCTTTAGGTTTTTTTCCTCATGGTGTCTTTATTTCCGTGAAATACTTTGAGTCGGTTTCTTTATTTCAAGCAAGTAATGGCTGTTTGAAGAAGAGATGAGTGTGTTCCTGTAACTGGGCAGAGACCTAATGAAAGGAACAGAATGTACGGAGGGAGACTCTGTACTGTGTGATCAAAACTAGGGAAATCAGTCAGCCTGAGCTAACAGACATAATTAAAGAGCAAGGCAAGAAATTAGTAGTAAAGGAAAAAGCCCAATATAATCTCTCAGGCTTTTCCCCCAAAGTAGGATTTTCTCTCTTATAGATGCCAACCCAACTGAAAGAACACAGATGTGTTACTCAGGTGACATCATAAAGGTCTGGACAGCCCCAGAGATGGAAACCCTCTCCTCAGGCCCAAATCTCCATTCTGAATCATATAGAAAATTCCAAATCTCAGGATGTTGGGAGCAAACAAGCTAAGAAGTTATGTAATCCAATACGACTCTAAAGGCGATGTGAAGTCATGCAGTTTGGCTTGTCCTCAAATATGGGTGTAACACTAATTTCTTTATTTGAAACAAAATTAAATTAAACAGTACAGAAAACAGAACTTTAAATCAAGAGCTGGTGGTTCATTTTGCAATGTTTCAAATGTCACATCATCATGTGTGTACATCTTCCCCTCGCTCATGTCCTGATGGTCCAAGAAACCACTGGCCCTGTTCAGATTCCTACAGCGGTGAAGTAGATAGGAGCTGCTGTGGGAGGCACACTGGAGCCCTGGGAAGGTTGGGCAGTCCCCCTGAATACTGCCTACTTGGTATAGCCTCTGGTGGTCAACAATCAAGAATTATTCCCGCATGATCTTTCCCAAAGTGTGTGTGTGTGTGTGTGTGTGTGTGTGTGTGTGTGTTTCAACATCATCAGTGGTGTAGCACCAGAACCAATTGCAACCTAGAGGTACTAGGACCGATTTTGATTTATTTACTCTTGATCAGGGATCTGGAGTAGTGGTATCAGGGATCAATTCAGGGCGCAATGGAAGGAAAAGGAAGGAGGGAACATGGGAAAGGGAGGGCCACAGAGCTCTAACTTCATGTGCGCTCACATGTAGTCCAAGAGTTTGCTGTCTGTGTGTAATATCAAAGCAACCAAACAAATGTATTGAAAAATACAGAACAAATTGGTCAGCTGGGCTTAACTTGAAGCAGAAGATTCAAAGGAGGAATCCCACAGTGCTCTTGTCTTTCACTAGGAGTCTTTAAAAGCCAACCTGCTGCTTGCATAAATGATGTGACTAGAAGAAGGGGCCCTTTGTTCTCTGTCTCTGTCCTGCTGCACTGGGTTTGGGGAATGGTCACATCCCACTCCCAGGGGTCTCTCTCAGAATACTTAGCCATCCCAATCCTGTGTTTCCTATGTTTGACCAGTCCTTATTTATATTGTGTTCCAGCACAATTTAACTCATGGAAATTTAATGAATATTTGTTAATTTGAGGAAAGGCCTGGGATAGGTGCAGAGTCCCAACTCAGCTGCTGAGGCACTGTCTAGGACCCCAAGAAATCAGCATTCTCAGTATGTCCTTCTTTAATAAAACAAAAGCATTGGATTAGGTGATCTATAAAGTACTTTGTATTTTTTTTTTTCCTGATTTGTAGGTTGCCCTCATGTGTTTTTCTATGATTGGTACCAGCGAGCAGGAAACATCATTCACTTGACAAGTAATTACTGAGTTTATCCTATGGATCAGATTTTGTTTCAAGTTTTAAGTTCACAAAAGTGAACAACATAGGCCAAATCAGTAAACTCTGCTCTGATCATATTCTGTTTGAGCAGGGATTTCACTCCAGTGAAAACCTGAAAGAAGATGCTAGAATGTGAGCTCACACTGTACCTTCCTTGTTGCCAACATAGAGACATCGTTTCCATCTTTGAAGGAGGCGGAATCATCATCCACTTCCCAGGCATGATTTGGTAGGTATAGGAGAAGGAAGAGCTCCTACTTCTCCATCAGATCCTGTCAATGGGCAAAGCCTTTCAATTGCCAACCAGAGATAAGGCTGGAAAATAAGCTCTCGTGGGAGATAACCCAACTCTGCAAATTCACACAAGAGAATTGATAAACAGCTTTTCATAATGAAGGAAGACTGGAACAATGTTATCTCTGAAGATGAAGGACCAGCAAACAGGGCTTCTGATGTTCATTCCATCACCTAGAACTCTTGAAAGTCAACAGTAACTAGTTCAGCACCCCAAGAGCTCACAGCTTGGAATGCACCAAATTACCATTATCATAGCTTTGTTGCCTGCCATGCCATCATCTCCAAAATCATCACTATGACTTACAAGTGTGTGTGTCTTGATTGATAGCCCCCATGGGTAACTTGCTTCATCTAATCCCAGTTCCAGGGACTCTGAGCCAGGGACACTTTTGCCCCCTTGTTCCTGACACATTTGACAAGATCTGGAGACACTTTTGGTTGTTACAATTCAGGAAGTTCTACTTGATTCTGGTGGGTAAAGGCCAAGGACGCAACTGAACATCCTACAGTGGGTGGGATGGCCTCCCTCAGTAAAGAAGTAGATAGCCAAAGAATGTCAGTATTGCTATAATTGAGAAACTCTGATCTCGACTAAAACTTTCTCAACATTGGTTCGTTATCAAGGGTTTCATGAGGCTGTGAAGAATTATTAAATAGTGTAAATAACTGTGGTGAGTTTCTAAAATGACCCTCTAGTTGCACAGTAGCAAAAGTGAGAATATTTCCAAAATTTACTTCAACCAGAGGGTCTCTTCAGGTGAATTCTACATTAATTTGTGTCTATCATAAAGGCTCCAGTGATGACTGCATTTGGAATGTGATATCATTCCCCATGTGCTCCGAAGTCTATAGTCTGTGGGAAAGCAAGGTTTAATGACTTCTTTTCTACATTCATATTTCTAGCATTTCCCTCAATGTTTTTAAAGACATTTGTTTTGGGCTCTGTACTTGACCATGGAAGAAAGGGAATTGGGTTGTCATCTTTATTAACAGGAGCATTTATTGGAGGGTATAGATCCAAATGATCAAATTGCTCAAGTCCTTAAGGAAGGCCACATCTGGACCTGCAATTTATGTTGTCATAAAAAGACAAACATGTCTCACTGTCTCTTATCTTGTTCCCTCTGAAACATTCTTCCCAGTTCAGCCAGAGGATCTTTCTCAAGCAATGATCAAATATGTCAGCCCCTGAAAGAAACCTAACAGAGCATTGCCATTGCATAGAAGGCAAATCTAAAATCCTTGACATGGTAGATGTTTGTTTTAAGACTATGTGTTCAGATGTGAAGGAAGGAATTTTCTGTTTCTATGACTGAATCCACTTAACTTATAAGCCTCTTGTTTTGTTCAAGTAGTGGAACAATTAAGCCTGCCAAGTGAAGAAAACTACGTTGCTACAGTTTAAAAGCTGTTTCTTTTGGCTAATTACTCAGCATTGGATTTGCTTGGCCCACTCCTCCTTTTTCTCTGTTCTCAGTAGCATGCGGGTCCTGGTGGAGGCTTATGGGGCCTATAGGAGTTACATATTTGGTCTGCGGTTCTCTTTTCACTGATCCCTGGAGTATATCATAACCCATCGTGGACATGGGCTTTCTATATCAGAGGAGGTCAAAACAGGAAAATAAAAAAAAAAAACACTGGTGTTTGAAATAGAAATTTGGTATGCAGAACTGGTTACCTGGGGATGGAAGAGATGAGGAAACACATAGGAGACTTTAAGGCAACCCAAAGGCTAGCAACAGCAGAAAGCTAATACCACCCAGAGGGACAAGCGAGGATGCAGTGTTATGAATTCAGGGGCTGCCTTGGAGTGGCCTCTCTGTTGGGGGCTGGAGCTTTGAAGTGCACACAGTCTTTGCTGGAAATGTTGTCTGAAGCAAAATAGGATAGAAGTCCCCTAGATTCTTTCTTCCCCTTGCCCTGTGTCCTGTCAACATCTCTGGTTACACTCAGTGGGAAGCCAGGTGAGATGGGAGTCAGAGTAATGCAACCTGTAAGAATTAGCTTCCCCATGTCGGAGAACAGAGTAGGGGGACAGTGAGGAATTGATCTCAGGGCAAACCGGCTCAGGCCCACCATACCCTCTATGTTTGCTTTATGTGCTCCTGAGGCCAGGGGACCCGCTATGTCCTTCTTGCTGTTAAGAAGATATGCTTTATATTGTCCACATCCCAATCCCCTGTCTCTGGTGGTTGGCTGACTCTCCCATTTCTGTGTCTTTTTCAGAGGTATTGGATGTTCTTGCCTGTTTTTCTTGACTCATGCTGAGTTCATAGAACTCACTGATGCTGCTTTAGGTAATCCTTTCAAATACCTCCTTCAGTCATTGTTTTTCTGCAGTTCAGGTCCCATGTTTGCCCCATGAGGCTTACTGTCTGGGAAAGTGTGGACACGGATATTCCTTAAACTTGACCAAAGTCCAGGATCATGGTCCTCTTCTCATCTTCTACACCCTAATCAAGTTGGCTCCAATATCTTTCCTATAGTTGTGAAACTTTTATTTCTTTTGTGGTGGGAGGGGGAACCATATTCTTCCTGTATTATGTTGGCCACTGAGTTTATAGGTCTTCAGATCAAGAGAAACAGTACCTAGGATGATGTACTTAAGAATTTTCACTTGAGTTTCAACCATATTTGGATCTGATTTAAATGACAGAATCCTAGACTTCAAACTTATGGCATGAGACATGGAAGTTTTGAGGGAGGAGGTTGAGTGTATGTGGCATTTTGGGAGGGATGTGAAACACTGTAGTCAGAGGGCAAACTCTGGTGGATTATATTTTTTCAAAATGGCTGCCACCATATATCCCATCCCACATGCCCATTTTACATCATGAAATGGATACTCTTCCCATTCCTTGTGGAATACAGGTCTTGTCCCATTGGATCTGGCTGAACTTGGGACTGTAATGAAGGTGATACTACATGATATCCAAGGTTTGATCATAAAAGGTAACATAGATTTTATCTGGTTCTCTTCAGGAACTTGTTCTTGGAAACTGGTTATCATGTTGTAAAGAAATCCAAACCACATGCACAGACCATTTTTAAGTGTTCCAGCCAACAGCCTCAGCTGAGATCCTAGCTGATGGTCAACATCAACTGTCACACAGGTGAGTGAAGAAGGCTTCAGATTGTTCCAGTCACAGTCACTGACTTTTTATGCACAAAAACCTCAGGCAAATATTGCTCAGCTGAGCTCATCAATACTCATAACCATGAAAGGTAATAAAAATGATTATTGCCATTTTAAGCCATCAGTGAAGTTGATTGGTTATATAGCAATGATAACAGTAATAATTACTATTTCTGCCTTTGAAATTAAGAAGTTAGCTGCAGGACTTTTAAGTTATTGATAAAACTAAGAGGGCCTATACATAAAAAAAAAAAAGATGATTTGCATGGATCCTTTCTTATTGAAAAAATATTTTTAGTGAGTTCAGTCATTCAACAACATCTTATATCACTGGGAAATGTATAAATTGCTGGAGATTCAGAGATGGTAATTTCATAATCTCTAGCCACAAGATTCTCAGAGTCTCCTGAAAGAGACACAAGCTGAAAGTCAAAAGTGACCAAATCATTAAACATTTATTGAGCACCTATGATGTGATAAGCACTCTACAGGTGTTGGGAATATAGTGGTATTGGGAAGACAGGCACCTGGAAATTATATTAGTGGGTTATAATGATGAATGTGTGAGAAGCATTAGAAGTGCATTGAGGTTCTTAGCAACAAACAACAGAAAATGACTCTGGCAAAATTATTAGGTTGAACCATATGAAACTGGCTGTTTTGTAGGGTCAAAAAAAGGCTGACTATTGATAATCTCATCTGATGCTCCAAAAACAGGACTCAGGTGGCACCTAGTTAGCTCAGTTAAAAGTGTCTGACTCTTGGTTTCAGCTCAGGTCATGATCTCAGAATTGTGAGATCGAGCCTGGAGTTGGGCTCCTCGCTGGGCATGGAGCCTGGTTTCAGAATCTCTCTCTCCCTCTCCCTCTACCCCACCCATCTCTAAAAACAACAACAAGGACAACAAAACAGGATTCAGGGAGACCAGACTGGGGGATTAGCAGGGACCAAGGAAGCTCTGGAAGGACCAGAAGCAGGAAGGAGAAACCAACATTCTGTTTGCAGGAATAGCCAGTGGAGGTGCTACAGAGTTCCCTCAGGCTCTCTCCATCTGTGCTTCCCTCCTTCAAGACGGAAAGTCCCAGAAGACAACATCCGATGGGCTGAACTTGAGGCCAATTCCTTTGCTAGAACATGGGAATTTAGAAGAAAAATCTGGTTCCCTTGGCTACTATGGTAGGGTAGCAAAAGGGAGTTACCCTCCCAGCAAGACTCCCTATACTAGGAAAACATTAATTACACCAGAGAAATATTACATTTATTAAGAAGGTAGATGGAGGCTGGGTCACCAAATATTGACTGATGTTTATGTATTCTTTTCCCAAGGCTTCTGTAAGAAAGCACCACAAACTGGGTGACTTAACAACATAAATTTATTATGTTAACAACATTAATTTATGTTGGCAGGGGTGGTTCATTCTGAGGGCTGTAAGGGAAGTATCTATTCTAAGCAGGCCTCTCTCTTTGGTTTATGTATGGCCATCTTTTTCCTGTGTCTCTTCACATCATCTTTCCTCTATCATGTCTATCTCTGTGTCCAAATATCCCCTTTTAACAAAGACCCCAGTCATATTGGGCTAGGACCCACCCTAATGACCTCATTTTAATTAGTTCTGTAAAGACCTTGTCTCCCAATAAGGTCATATTTGGAGATACTTGGAATTAGGATTCCCACAGATCTTTTTTTGAGGGAACACAACTCAACCTATAGCCGTTTAACTCAGAAGTACAGAGAAAAAGACAACTTATTCATGAGAACGTTCCAGGGATAATAAACTATATATACAAAATGGGCTTCAACGATCTGATCGTGGCTGGATATTTCTGCTGAAAATAGTGAAAGATTTGGACCAACTAGACCAAACTCTGCTATTCAGTCTTCTTTATAAGACAGTTTGAAAAATCTACATTTGTGGGGTAAAGTAAAAGTCTCACACTCCCTTGTGCACAGGCATTCCACCTGCCCCCATTGGTCCCAAGCCAAGGTACACAACAGAAGCACCCAGAGTTTTTAAAATTAAAGATTCCTAGGTGCACCCCTGACCTACTGACTCAGATCACTTTGGGGAAGGGGAAGGGAATTTTATAGCTTAAAAAAAAAATCTTCCAGGTAAATTTGATGCAACATCTAATGCCCGCTTTTGTCACTGACCATCTGGCACAGGCGATTCCATTTATGAAAAAGTGTTCATAAAACCAGAACCATTTCAGGGACATACAGTTTCCAGACACTATAAATATTTGAAAGACTATCAGTTTGAAGATTAAGCATCAATAATATCAGGTGGTAATAGATTCACACTCACTTCTCTGGGGATCTTGATTGTTTCGACCCCACTCTCTGCTGGGAGATGCTTGCTTATCTTTCTAGCCCTCCCAAAGCAGCATTGTCCTTCTCTAAAAAAAGAAGCATCTTTATCTCCATTCCATTGCACCGTGAGGGTAGGGTTGGGTCTCTTGGGAAAATGTCAAATATCAAACAGAAATGTTTAGAAGACCACAGTTTGTCATTTCCCAAAAAAGATGTATCCCAGGACAAAAAGGAGAATTGTTTCTTCACATGATGGTGGCTGCAAAGGTTGAAATGGGAGTTTGGCAAGTGGGGTGGTCTGCGATCCATCAACTCAACTAGACGTTTCCTGTGGGTCTGAATTTTTCTATGGGAACTTTCTGGAAAGTTTCTCTTGTAGAGAGTCCTTCCCTGGTGGGAGCTCTTGATCATATCTTTCCAACGGATGTAGAGTTCTGGCTTTGCTACTAGTCTCCATTCAACTCACTCTCTCGTGACAAAAGTGAAACTCAATTTTGCTAATTTTTCAAAAACTTCAGTCAGTCAACCAATAGATTTGTTTTAGGTAAAGAAAGCTATTTTGCTAGGTTCTTTATCGTCAACAACGCTTTGGTGTCTGCCTAGGTGACTTAATGAGGTATATTTCTGAGGCAAGAGGAATAGTATCTGGGCTTATGACATGGGAAGTGAATGTGTTCCTGCCTATGTGGTAGTACGGGGTTCAAGCATCTGTTTTTCTCGCCCAGCACCTGTCTGCCAGGTGCAGAGGGAAACAGAGTGAATAAGCAAATCACTGATTTTTCTGCGTGGCCTGATATTTACCGCTTAGTTGGTTCACAGGAACCAGATTGCCACTATTTATTTCTAAAGAAAACAGACCCTGCGAGAGAATGTGAGGGCTTGACCTTCAGAATCCTCAGATTATATTGGCAAAAATGCCAACTCACTGTGCTTGGCACCTCACAGATGCTCCCTCGATGTTGCTGTTGTTTCTTCATCTCCCTAATCACATTATAGCCTGAACTCACGGCATCTCTCTTAGTGGCCAGTCTCCCCATGAAGACAGCTTCCGTGCTTCCTTCGAACTTGTTCCAGCGAGCTTTGCCTGACTTTGCCAGCTCTTACCTGCCCATCAGGCCATGTTTGTGTAAGGTGCTGATCCTTTAGGAGGCTCACCCCAAAGCCAAGCCCAGGTGTATAGGTGCCTCATCTGTGTTTCTTTGCTGCTCTCCAATTACCCACTTTTAGAAAGCTGGCCTTGGCGACAACCGTACTAGAGCGCCCCCCAATGCAATTGGCCATTGTCTGGTATCCTGAGAGGGAAGAGGAAGTCTGCCTTTTTAGGGGCCCAGGGAGGTAAAAGCATCTTGATGCGTGTGGAGACTCAGGCCTCCTGGCAAGTCGCTCAGCTGGTAAAGGTTATCCGCCCCTTACTATGGCAGAACACAATTGCTTTTAAGGAATGTCTGGATAAAACATTTTCCAGGCCACATTTCTTCCTCTGCAGGACTATGTTATATGTGACAACATTCCAATTTTGAGGCATGACTTGTGCCAATCCACACAGGCAATTAGAGCTGACACATTCCATGGGCTATTGGTCAAGTCCTCAATAGACCAGAAAGAAAACCCACAAAGCAAAACTTTACCAATAAAGGGAACCAATTGGAGCCATGCACGGAGCCTCAGAGCAGAAATTTCTTCCTCAACTGTACACTGGGCTCTTTTACTGGGTCACCATTTCTCCTGCCTCAGTCCACACCCCCTCCCCAGGTTGGGTGTGCTGGGTGCTATGTGATGTGGCTGATATTGGACATGGCCTCCTGAAGTTGAACCTCCAAAGCTCTAGGACTGTTCTTGAAGAGCTGAGGAGTTTAGAACTTTAAGTCATCTCCAGTACCCTCATAGTGAGCCCCAAACAGCCCTCACACCATGGAAGTGGGCTGCGGGTGGCGTGAAAAGGTCCTCCCTGTTCCCACCCCCATGACTAGACAACACTATCAGAAACACCATTCAGTGCACAAATTACAAAGTAAATCCACACCCCCCCCCCGGAAAGTTGTGATGTAATTTCCTAACTATGGATCTTATTAACTCTTACTCACAAGTCTCATACACAAAGAAAAGGCTATCTTGAGCTTTCTGTGATCTTTGCAACATAAACCAGCTGTTCAAAAAGGAAGCCTGTTCCATGGATGGTTTTGGAACTTTCTGTCATTCTAGGGGCCTGGTTCTGATCACTGAGCTGTTTTTATCCTCTCGGTATCTACACAGCTTTAATTAAAGAGACACATTAATAGAGCCATTTGGATTAATAGAAAATCTAAATGTGAGATGTCATTTAAAAATGCAGCATTAATGTTTTCAAGTATGCAGGGCTTGGTAATTCTGGAAGGAAAGTGTTATGTACAGAGACTTGGGGGACTTAATACAACAACCATACAGATAAGACACAGAAGAGATATTTTTAGTTGTTGTCAGTTTGGGGTCCATAGAGAGCTTATGAAGAGTTTTCAACTATTCTTAAGCATATTAAATGAGTTCAGTGCAATCTTGTTTTCAATTTTTTTTTAAAGTTTTGTTAAAAAGATATTGGTTTTGATGCCATAATCAACATACTATATTCACCCTATTTTTAAACTCATGTTCTCTTCTCAAGGGGAGTGAATTTCATGTATGATCTCTGTTAAAGGAACCAGAATGAGCCCAAGATGGAATCCCTCATGCTAAGCCCCATATCAGCAAACCCAAGCTTACCCATCGTTGTATGCTTGGCTTTCCCAGAAAAGGAAACTTAGGTCAACCAATGAGTGCTTGCCTGCAGAAGTTACCTGACAGGGCTCTTTGCTTCATATAAAAGAAGTAATTTTACAGTAAGAACCTGTTTGCTTTTTTCCCGGAATAACATCCTTGTTCCTGCTCACTTTGCTCTATAAAACCCTCTCGAGCTGTACAACTCTTTGGAGCTTGGTTCTGTCTGGTGCCCTGTTGGGTGCTGCCCGATTGGTGAATCACTACACAAAGTCAAAAAGGTCTTTAAATCTCACTCAGTTGAATGTTGTTCATTAACCTTTCTATCAAGAACCTGTAAGCAGGGGGGTGCCTGGGTGGCTCAGTGGGTTAAAGCCTCTGCCTTCAGCTCAGGTCATGGTCCCAGGGTCCTGGGATGGAGCCCCACATTGGGCTTTCTGCTCAGCGGGGAGCCTGCTTCCCTTCCTTTCTCTGTCTGCCTGCCTCTCTGCCTGCTAGTGTTCTCTGTCAAATTAAAAAAACAAACAAACAAAACAAACAAACAAACAAACAAACAAAAAAACCTTAAAAAAAAAAAGAACCTGTAAGTAGGAAATATATACAGCAGTAAAATGAAAGACTGTATTAAACCATAGAGATTTATGATAAAACAATGAAAGGCTGCAAAGTTAAGGATAATCTGATATTTGGGAGGGTGATTTAAGTTTGTTTTTATAGATATTATTCAATTTTAAAAACAAGTAATTACGTACTTGGAGAGCATGAAGAGAAGATATAAGATGATTGCCAGAAACATCTGTGTTTTGGTAAATATTTAAAATATAATCCCTACTATGTTCTTTTTGGTCCCACATGTAAAAGACCATATAATAATTCCTCTTAGAGTCAACTGCTAATAGAATACAAATCTTTCCTGATATAATGGGAAGCTTTCTTTAATGAGATGATGAGAGAATATGATGCCTCAATAATCTATTCTTATTCTGTCTGCCAACGAGCTCAGAGCTCAGTTTTATAATCAATGACAGTTTGCACAGGTTTCCAGACAGAATTCCTCCTCTTTCAACTCTGCTCTCGAGTACTGAGCCCCTATCTGCTATCTCTCTTTTGGCTGCAGCACACCATTTCTGAGGATTAGTCTTTACAATGTCCCTATGATTACTTCTGTTGTAGTCCCCATTTTTCAGGTGAGGAATGTGGGATGATGAGAAGTCAAATAGATTGGCCAAAATCACCTAAGTGTCTAATGGAGGAGCTAATATTAAAGCAAGCCACTGTCTTCAAGCCTATGCTCTTAACCCCTGTGCAATTCAGCAGAAAAATGTACCCAAATGCTCATCATTCTTACGCTCAAGGAGTCGGATAAGAGTTCTTATCTCTATGTTGTTGTTTTACCTTAAAATGTTCATGTAGTAAACAGATATTACTGTTGTATTGACAAATAATTCTAATTCAAAGGCAGAATCACTAAACAGCACCAAAAATCTAGGGCTAATGAACACTGTCTATTTTGCTGTGTGTGGTAAGGATTTGATGTAATGCGCAAGTCCCTCACTTTGTAAGGTGATGTAGCAGTTCTGCTAGGATTGCTGTCCAGTGCAGGGCCTTGAATTTTTTGCTGACTTTCTGAGGAGCCACAAAGTGGAGTGGATGAAGTCTGAAAGGAAAGCGTGTGGAGCTTACCTAGGCAGTTGGCCAAAATGGCGGCTTGGCCAGTGCTGTAGCAATGGACACGAGAGGAAAGTGGATCCAGGATGTTTGGGGATAGGGCCCAATCTTTCGAAGTCCCTTGTGTTGGGCCATCGGTCTAGTTCCCTTCCGTCTATTGCCTGTCATCCTAGAAGGATCTCATTCTGAAAACCTTTTATTCGTTAAAATTAGCCCCTGTCTCAAGTCTTAATAAAAAGCGGTCTCTGACTCTCTCCCCTCTTCCCCTGGAAGCCCCCTGGGCCAGACAGGAGTGAACGCTGTTTGTGATCCCATGGCAGCAAAGGTGACCTTGTCTGTACATTGCACAGGTCCTTCCTGGTCACAGAAATGGGATTTCAAACCAGACCCAGTAAAAGCCAGTTGAGGAGTTTCACAAAATCAGAGCAGGATTTTTAGCTTCATACATAGTTTTGAGATGACTCACTACCAAATGCTTCCTAAAAGAGACTCATTAAGTTACGGTAACATTTTAGAATGCTATTTATAGTGCCAATAGAAAATGGGAGGGGCAAGTTATTTGGACATCGCCTCTTTCTGTGCACTACCACCCCAGCGATTTTCTCTTTTTCAGTTTTCAAATCCTCTTTGTCCCTTGACCCAAGGCAGAGCCTGCCAGAGACTGCCTTCTGATGCCCAGGGGGACTCTGCCACTGACCGACTCTCTGGGACTCAAGCGTCCCCATTGTATCTGCCCTCTCGAGCCCTCGCCCCAGCCCCTCAAGCCGGACCCTCCAATCTACCAACGTCCCTTCCAACAGTTCTGTTCTCTGTTTATGAACAATTCAGATGTACTGTCCTGAAATGAGTGGAAATGCCAGAGGTTATTTGTTCTGGTTTCCTTCCACTGTGTATGCTCCGTTTCCGCGGCTGTCTGTTGGTTACCTAGGATATGGACAGGGGAGGCAATGGATTGGCTGGGAGCTTGGATGGATTCCCTGGAAGGCTGTGGAGCAGGGTTTAGTGGTCAGTAGGATGCCTAATTGAGTGCCTGATTAACCACTCGATGACCCCTCATGGACTAAGCCCACAGCGTATTCTCCAGGGCTCCTGGAGTTCCGCATGCATATTCCTATTTTGACTTGCCCCTAACTGGCTGTATAAATTTATATATCTGCCTTCTACTTAGCTATGGAATCTTCTAGAACTATGATCCTCTATTATTCTGTGTTGTGCCCAGCATGGTTCAAATCACACGGAAGATACTTAATATATGGAGGTCAAATATATGCTGAAATGAACACTTGTTCTGTTTCTTTTGCATCTGACATAAAGTCAGCATTTTATATTGCATTAATGGTTTTGTTGAAAAATAAAACTGACATTTATCAATCACCTATCATGGCAGGATACCTTTAGATGTATTAATTTCTTTAAACTTCATAGCAGTTCTATGATAATGTAGGTATTACTGTCTACAATTCAGATGTGATATTACCGAATTCAGGGAGAACCAGCAATTTTGCCTGAAATCTCTTTGCTAGTAAGTAATGAAACAAGGATTTGGGATTCTGGGTGTCTTACTGTTTGCACGACTTCATAATACCCCAAACTAGGTTGCTAGCTCCATGGGGGCTTCCACTGTGTAAGTTAAACTGGGAAAATGTGCTTTTATGCAAGAGTTACTCAAAGAGTTGATATGAAAAATACTTTTTTAAAATAAATGAATATATTTATTAAAATAAAATTTTAAGAAGCTTTTTATTATGGAAAATTTCAGACATCACAAAAGTAACACGAATAGTCCCATAAACCTTCATGTACAAGGGTTCTCTCTACCTCGCCCTGTCAGCATTTTCTCTATACTTCCCCTCACTTTCTTCTTCCCTTCACTGGACTATTTTGAAACAAATCCCAGATATTGTATCAGTTGACTAAGATTATGAAAATCATTAGCATAATGATATTCCTTCCCTAGAACATAAACAGACAATTTGGGTCAAGCCAACTAGAAACGTTGATTCCGTCCAGGTGCCAGGATCCATACAGCTGCTGTATTTCCCCAAGAATCAGGCAAACAGTTCCCATTATCCTCTGATCTCATTAGTTCTTAGAGGATGACATGTGTCCTAGATTAATGGAAAACAAAAGATTCATTAATGTGTACTCTGTATTGTAGAGAGATTCACAGTTTGGGAATAAGCATGTGATTCTTCATGTTCTCTATGAAAACTCCAAAGAGTGCACAATGATCAGCACAAATGAGTTAAACTTTCAAGTGCTGTTACTTTTTTTTTTCATTGCAGATTTTATATGCCATATCACGTAAGGGAGCTTTTTCCATTCTTTTCAATGGTCCCTCTGTCCACTTCTCAGAGACTGCTTCTTGGTAGGAATGGCAGGAAGGATACCATCCGCAGCATTTTCCCATTACACTCTCAAGAGTTTGCGACTGGTTTGTAGGAAGAACTCATATTTAAAGTCTGACAGAAAAACTCACAGCTACCTCAGCGTTTTGGAAAAAAAGAAAAGTTTTGGGAGGAAGCCTCAGTAAAAGTGGTCTTTTGTCTGCAGGAAACAATAGTTCAATATTTCTAGTCCTCATCACAGTTTGGGTTATGATCAAGACTAGAGATTATGGCAGTGGGGTTTTATGAAGAGGTCTGAGGATGTGTGTGTGTGTGTGTGTCTGTGTGTCTGTGTGTTTGCATGTGTGCATACAGTGCACCATACCAAGGGGAGAGCAGACTGTGAAGGTGACAGGAAGGGGGGGTGGCATGTCCACCAGGATGAGAAACATTTTGGTATCTGTAGCTTTATACACTTTGGAATCTCAGGTCTAAAAATAACCCCCATTTGGAACCCATGTTGTTTATCTGTATCCTGGGTTTTCCCATTCTTAAAAATACCCTGACATGCATATAAAGACTGCGTTCCAAAGGTTAATGCTCCTTAATCCTGAAGGGAGTGGTGACTGAATTCCTTATATATCAATCTAAGAATAGGTCTTGGTGCTATTCTAGTGTATGTCATAATATGAGTGGTTTCTTCTTTTTTTAAAGGAAGCAAATAGTAATGGATGGAGAAAGAGAGGTTTAAAAGGAAGAGATGAATTTCTTTGGGCAAAATAAAAACCATCTCAAAAGACCTTAAAAGAATCATTGCATAGAAATGATTTTATCGGAGAGTAGAGGGGGAAAAAGAAATTGTATGACAACAACCCCCCCACCCCCAACCTCACTGTGGCGGTTTCCAGTTGATGCCTACCCAAAAACTCTGGAAATCAGAGGAAACTGAGTACTTTTTGTTTGTTTGTTTGTTTGTTTGTTTAAATGAAGTCTTCTTTCCACTCTGATTTTCTTTGACCCGAGAGAGTTTCTGATCATTTCCTCTGCAGGCACGCAGGCAGGGGCAACAGCCTTTGCCATGTCCTGCCTGCCTTCTCTACACAGAGTCCTCTTCGTCTTTCTGTTTCTGACAGAATGTTTGGCAACCAGACTTTCTGAATCAGCGTTGTTTCTGCCCTGCTTGCTCCCGAGGTGCTAGCGTCCAGGAAAAGAGTGAAATAGAAAGCATGGAAGCTGACTTAACCAGGCTGGGGAAAGTTCCGGATAGATCCTGGTTTCTTCTCCCCTCCGATGGCCTTTCACTGTGCCCCAGCACCCCCATCACCTCTGACTGACCCCCAACCATATTTCCTCACCGTAGCTGGTTTGGGGTGAGTTACAAACAAGCACAATTTTAAGACACAAGTTGGAAAGGTCAACTGGGTTTTTGCTTTTTTTTTTTTTTTTTAAAGGACGGATCCTGCGGGCCTCCTGGCGCCTCCTCGCTTCCTGCTAGAATGATTACGAAATGAATCCAGGAGACAATGAGGCTGTGGAAGACATGATGGAATCGTCACAGGCCTTCTCTAGTCTCAGGTGTCCCTTTGCCTTTCCCGGGTCCCTTCCCCCTCCCCCCGGGTCACCAGCACGTGGCCATTTCTGGATCTGAGCTGGCTTGTCCATGGGGCATTTCAGGAAAACTAGCGGCTGTGGATGAGTGAGACCTTTGCTCCTATGTAGCCCTAATGGAAAGACAGCTCTCTGGAAAGGCATTATAGAATGGACGGTAATGATACTGCTTAGGGTGGTGGTTATTTTGAAATGTGTCCTGAAGTAATCATATATTTCAGCACTCAGTTTAGGTTTCACATTCTCAAGCAGAATCGTGTAGAGTAAGGAGGGAGCTCTGTGCTCCTAAAAGCTCTCCTGATGTCATGCCTACAGTCCTATCTGTTCCTCTAGGTTATTTAAATGTCTCCTGAGATAACTGGCTGCATGTAGCCAACCCATCTTTTTATTTGAGTTTTTTCTTATTGTTTTAAAGATGAATATATATGTCCCCCCCCATAAAAGAAAATCACCAATTCAGAAAAAAGGCAGGAACATTTTAAACATTTTTGAAAAATCAGTTTAAGGGTAAAAGGGAAATTTTGTGACTTCAGTTATGTATTATCCTACATCCAGTCCAGGCCCGTTGCTCTTAGATTGCCCCCAACTCTCCTTGCCTCCCCGATCTTAACCTGTTCACAGCTTTGTGCTGATGGCTCTTATTCTGGATCTATAGCGCTAACCTCTCTCCCCGCTGGACACTGGTGGGCACTGGTCACCCATCTCTAAGGGTCAGTTGGATATTTCACTTAGATGAGTGGTCACCTTAACCCTCTGGTTCCCAGTAGAGGGCATTTGGCATTTCAAGGGCTGTTTGACAATGTGCGGGGAATTTTGGTTGTTGCATTTGGTGGGAGGATGCTACTGGCCCATGGGACAGAGGACAGGGCTATGCCATACACCCTACGATGCATGGCAAGGGTCCTCACACAACATCAGCAGTGCCTAGATGGAGAAAGCCTGCTTTACCCTGGGATCCATATACGGTTTTCCTCCGAAATTCTACTCCTTCCATGAAACCCTCTCTGAACGACCATGTTTTCCCCTTTCTTTGAACTCCACTACATGTTTGGCATGAAGCCATGTACTGCCCTGCATTGTTCTTTAGAATTTGTGTGTGGATAGTTCATCTTCCTAATTGGATGTGAGGTTTCCTGACAGCAGGAGCTCATCTCCTCTTCCTTTCGTGCCTTTAACTGTACCAAACCCGGTTCTCTGCACTTAGCATTTCCTCAATACATTCCAGATAAATGAGCATATCTTCAGTGGATGATTGAATCCTGAAGTCTGAAGTTGATACATTGGGATAATGGCAAGGATTCTCCAAGAAACTTAGAGAGGGGGTAAAACAAAATGATGCTCATAGAGATTTAGAGAAATTAAATAAGGACAGCATACTTTCTGATGCCCACAGAAATGGTCATTTGATAATTGGTTAATAATAATCTTAACACTTTTAAATAAAGACGTACAGCAGAGAAGAAAAGGAGTAAGTGTGTTAATGATTTATGTTAAGTCTTAGCTGGAGGATTCAAATGACTGAATTTGGGAGACATAGATATCTGTAGAGTGTTTCCTGTGAGATGATGGGAGTTTCATTAAACCTTATCTTAGCTTAGATGACATGATCCTCAAGACAGTCCCCACCCATTTGTTTCAGCTCCACGCCAACCAAGCAACATTCAGATTAATAACGCAGCCTCCTAGCTGTTCAGTACATGGAAAGGGATGTCTTAGATGGGAGGGGCAAACACTCGGGACACTGGACGTAGATATCAACCATAATAAATTAGTAAATTGACCTTTGGTTTACACATTAATCTCCTGTGAACTGAGGGTGTGAGTCTCTCCCCAAGATTCTGACTAGGTCTGGAATTATTGATAAGGTCCAGTTGCTGACTGAAAAGGCAGGGGGCCAGACTCTGGTCTGTGACTCATTCACCAAAGCAGTGCCATGTTGGAAACGGCTTGACCAATAGCTAGCTGGCTTTTCCCCTGTGACATCCCTATTTTGCCTCAAGACTTTCTTTCCAGTTCCAACATATCTTAACATTGTAAGATTTCAAGTCCCATTCCCGATTCTGGAATTACAACATTTCCCCCCCCCCAAAGCCCCTTGAAAATACCATTTATACTTTATTTAGAAATATTCTGATTGGAAAAAAATAAAACAAAAAAACCCACATGCGGCTTCTTTTTAATAAAGGAAACTAAGTGGGAAGGTCAAATTGCTCTTAGAACTTTTTATAGGCCTGGTAGCACTGGAAATATTTCATCATTAAAGAACGGGTGACAAGTCACTGGGACCATTTACTGAGGGTTTCTCAGGGACAGACCAAGAATAGCAAAAGGGATCTTTTCTAAAAGACTCCATGATTTGACTCGGTTTTCCTGAGAACAGCTAGGACTAATTAGAAATAACTTTCAGCTTGTATTCGTTACATTTGAGTATTTGTTAACAAGCTCTTTTGTGCAAAACAAAGATGGATTTTAACTTGATTCATCCATCCAGTCCTTTTTCTATGCCTGCCTCCATCTTTTCACTGAAATGCAAGCGTTTCTTGTTTAATGTCATTAATTAACAGAGGAAGTTGGGATGAAAATATCTTGAATGCTCCACCTAATTATAATCCCAGTCATGAATGCTGGAGAAAATGTGGCGTCTTAATAAAAAGAAAACAGTCTAGAACAATATTATGCAGTTTATAAATTCCACTGAACCACTGTACAAATAAACAATGCTACTGAATCACACAACAAATCATCTTACAATTAGGCCACACAAGACCAGCTGCTCTACAAAGGAGCTCGTGAGCCAAGGAGGAAAACTTTGAAGATAAATATTGCCATATGTGAAGAGAAAAAAAAAATCCCAACAAACCTTAATTGCATGGAGCATCATTTTCCAATGTTATTTGCCGTGGGAATAAAGGATTTCGTGTTGTGACCCATGACTGTTGTAAGCATCTTCTTCGGTACAGGGTATAGAATTTCAGATCAGACCGGTAGCAGCATGAGCGCGGATACATGTGAAATGTGCCTCCTTCTTGCTCCATCCCTATGTCTTTCTTTCCCTCACCTTGCTGGCATCTCTTACCACTCCACATACAAAATCAATTCTCCACGAATCTACGTGGGGTGTCTACTTTCTACCTCAGCTGAAGAAAAATGTTAAACATAGGCTAGCCTCCCAGAACTCTGAGTTGGTGGATATCCCCAGGGCACAGAATCATTTTAGCATTTGTTAGAGTTCAGCAAGAAGGCTCCCTAAATTTGATGATCCATTCCCAAGCCAAGCATTAATGCTCCTTGGCTTAACTGCAATTCTTATGATTATCCTTACATTTGACAGTAACTACAGTTCTTGGATTATCCTTGTCACCACTTACCAACCCCCTTTTTCTAAAGCCTTGACAGTGACTGCATTTTCAATGTCATTTCTCATTTATGTCCAATAGTAACCAGGGCGAGACAATCATCCCAGGAAAAACGAGTCAAATTCCCAGGGTGCCAACACTAGCAGTCCTCAGCCACCATGGTGAAGTCCAGAGAGTAAAAGTCACCCAAAGACTGGAAGGAAAATTCTCGCTCAAATTTCTAGGGGTGATTCGTTCTAGTGTTTTTAATTGAAATCATTGGAAATGCAATACTTGGAGAACTCTTTGGAAAAAAATCACTCTGTCTTATTATTATTTGTAAGATATTGATAAACTAATAGCTCTTTCTTCATAGATGCACCATCTTTCCACTTACGTGAAGTCTTCCTTTGGTCTGTGATGAGGAAAGTAGTAATATGGACATCAAAGCCACACTTTTACCGTATCATGTTTGCACTCTGTTTCCCAAGATAAGATATTTTTCCCCCTCCTGCTTCACAAAGGAAGTGCTTCTTTTTCCTTTTACCTTCTCCTTCTTTGTGGAGCCCAGAATCAAGTTTGCTTGAATCAGATTAGAACCTCCCAAAGGGACACCCGAGCTTATGAGTTGGTTATCATTATAACACTTGTCGAAATGGGATGCAAAATGTTTCAAGTCTGACGGTGGAATAATGTTAACATTTTTGAACAATTATTGTAGTTTATGTAATGTTTTATTTTAGAAAATCTGAGAGGAAAATTTAAGAGTTCAGAGGAGGCTGAATACTTTGTTCTTGGCGCTGGGAGTGCATCATTAACAGCAACAACAAAAAATTGGAAGCCCCCATTTACTTAAAAAGATATTTGGAACTTAAATTATATAGGGGCGCCTGGGTGACTCAGTCGGTTGAGCATCTGACTCTTAATTTAGGCTCAGGTCACGATCTCAGGCTCATGAGATTAAGCTCCACATTGGTTCCACACTGAGCAAGGATTCTGCTTGAGTCTTTTCCTCTGGCCTCCGTCCCTCACCCCTGTTTTCTTTCTCTGAACTAAATAATTTTTATTAGCATATAATGCATTATTTGCTTCAGGGGTACAGGTCTGTGAATCATCAGTCTTATACAATTCACAGCATTCACCATAGCACATACCCTCCCCAATGTCCATCACCCAGCCACCCTCTCCCTCTCCTCCACCCCCCAGGAACCTTCAGTTTGTTTCCTGAGACTAAGAGTCTCTTATGCTTTGTCTCCCTCCCTGGCCCCATCTTGTTTAAATAAATAAATCTTAAGAGATAACATTTTAAAAAAAGAACTTAAATTATATATAATTTGGGAGATCTTTTCTCCTGTATACTTACTGCTTACAGGTCATTATCTTCGAGAGTGTAAATCAAGCATCCTCCATTATCCTTTCCCCAGGGGTTGCTTGGGTTTGGCTCTTCCGTTAAACCTGCTTTGTATTTGAAATCAGCAATGTTAACACAAATAATGTCTGCAGTGATGTTGAAAAGAATGGTGGTTGCCTGATGTCTCCTTCTACACCCAGTATCATGGCTCCTGTTTGTTATGAATTCCAATCGTAAGATGACACAATAGTTAAGGTCAAGGAGACACACACGGACTTGGGTCATCAAGTTGTATGTGTGGAGAAGTACTCCATTATTAAATGGGAGTGTTACAAATGAGATCAGCTTAGAGCAGTTTCTGAAGGCGAAAGGAAGTTGTGTATGCAAAAGCAGAGATGCTCATGGGACATTCTCTTGCTACAACGCTCCTTCCATCTTGGCACAGGCATATGGCCTCGTGGAGGTTCCCTATGATCAGTTGATGGAAGAAACAATCATCTACACCTGATTTAAGGGTAGTTCTGGATGGCATGCTGGCACTATGCCAAAGAAAATTGTTGTAGTTCTATAGCTTCACTCTGGGGTGCCCTAAAGACACCGCAGGTAAGGAAAAGTCTATCAGTGTGCAAAACTTTAAGCAGTGTAATTAAAAGTAATTCATTTTGCTTAGAAAGAGAGGGTAAGAGATGTAGATGTACCATGACTCATGGCTGTGGCTATGGTTTCCCAGATGGTCAGAGACTTAGAAGGAGCTCAATTGGAAAATTAGTGACAAAAAGGTCTGGGGAAGAAGTATGTGGAAGGATCTCTGAATGTGCGTCCAAAACCAAATGAAGCAGAGGAAGATCTTAATGATCAATATACAAGATGATCTGTCTTATTGACAGAAGTCAATATCTCTCCCTAGGTGTCCCTTGACTTGCTCAATGGGTTCTTCAAACAATATGGACAGAGAAGTGGGAGTGGAGGTTGTACATGTGCACAGAAACATGGTCTTATACTCACTAAGGTTGGTTTGGCTTCAACCAACCGCTGCTGAAGATCTGTCCTTCCAGCAGCAGAGAACAAGACTGAGCCCCTAAGATGGCACCATTGCCTGGAAGGTTTAGGCAGAAATCTGGTGGCAAGTTGATTGCATTGGGTCATTTCCTTCTTGGAAGAGGAAAGCACCAGCATTTTGTTCCCACTGGAATAGACATTTACTCTAGATGTAGATTTCACTTTACCTTCCTGTAGTTCTTCTGCTAACACCTCCATCAATGGACTTCTAGAATGCCATGATCACCACACAGTATTGTTTTTAACAAAGGACTTCATTCTATAGGAAATTAAATCCTGCAGTTCAGTGCTCTTCCTGGGTTCCCCCATTGCTCTGAAGGATTAGGCAGGATAGAATGGTAGCATGGAGGGGTCCCTGGGTGGCTCAGTTGGTTAAGAGACTGCATTCAGCTCAGGTCATGATCCCAGGGTCCTGGGATTGAGTCCCACATATGGCTCCCTGCTCAGTGAGGAGAATGCCTCTCCATCTCCCACTCCCCTGATTGTGCTCTCTCTCTCTGTCAAATAAATAAATAAAATCTTAAAAAAAAATAATGGTAGCATGGCTTCATGAAGACTTGTTACAGTGCCAACTGGATGTAAATAGAATAGATGACTAAAGTCATAGCCTCCAAGAGGCTTTATCTGCTCTAAACTAGTGAGCAGATGATGGTCTTCTTTCTCTCATAGATAGGATTTATCAATCTCATAGATAGAGGTAGACATGTTGAATTGTTTCTCTTATCTCACTCCTAGTGATAAATTAGTGGAATTTTTTCTTCATGTCCATGCTCTGTTGGTCTAGAGGTCTTAGTCCCCAAAAAGAGCAGAAAGAGCAATGGTTACATGAAAGGTGAAGCTGAGAACCTGGAGAGGTTGGCGTGCAATATTGTGACAGAGGGCACAGCTCAGGGGGTATAACTCAGGGGTAGAGCATTTGACTGCAGAGGGCACAGCTCACTGGCAGGTTACATGAATCATTGGAGTTGGAGACTTGGAGGCAGTGAGAGGCTCATGTGGTTTCCAGTTGACCCTCGTAGATTCCAGCTTATCCTCATGGATTTCATGTGTCCTTGCTTTCCCCTATTTTGTGTCCATCTTTCCTTTCCTGAAACCCTGTCCTTCTGACTTCAGGCCCAGTGGTACATAAACTGCTGAGCTTATGATTGTGTAAAGTCAAATATATATCTCTTCCTGGTGATCTTGCTTCTTGGATTGAACTCTAACAAACCGATTAAGTTGGAATCCAATATGTGCCTCTAGCTCTAAACGTGATCTTAGACAAAGCTCTTTGTGCAGGTCTTCTCATCTATAAAATGGGGATAATATTAGCTATCTTTTGGGTTGTTGGGAGTGTTTATGAGCTAAGAACTAAACACTCTGCAAGACACAGGAAACTCTCAGTAAATGGTCACTACTACCCACAAAACTTGACTTTAATTCCAGACGATTCTACACAGTATTAGGGAGTTTAGAGGCTGGGAAAGATTTTGAGATGTCATCTGGACCAGTAGTTTGCCTTAAAAAGATCAAACTTCCCAGTCTTTTTAGGGTAGAAATCTTACCCTTGTTAGTGTAAATAACACTATACCCAGTGTTATTTATAAGCTATATTCTGGAGAGAATTCCTTCAGTGTTTATTATTACTGAGAGAAGGGTTTTAAAACAAAATATTGGATTTTACAATCCAAATGAATGCTAGTCTTCAAAATAGTCTTTCTGGGTCTATTTTTTCTTTTTCTTCTGTAAATGAAGGAAGTTGGAAAAATTTATCTTCAAAGTCCCTTCTAATTCTAGAATGTTATAAAGCTTAGTCAACTGGGAGGCTATTCATTTATCCTGGAATATTTCTTTTCTTTTGGGGAACAGGAGTGGGTATTTCTGCTTGGACATTTTCTTCACAATTGTTTTTTTGAGATCAATCCAGACAGAAAGTCTCATCACATTATAGCTAACCCTTGTTTGTTACTCAAACTAAGCTTGTGTTCAATGAAACTTGGCATCGAAGGATTTGGGGCTCTTACCAAAAGTCAAATCATTGTCTAAGGAAGATGTATTGTCATTCAAGATAGACCATTCAAAAATAGGATTACAAGAATCTTTGGGGTAGTACCAACACCATCTTGGAATATTATTAACATTTGACTATTTACCTGGGCAAACCAGAGGAAGCAGAGACTTCCCCTATAGGCCCCCTGTTGGAGTGTTTGAGGAGTTAGGAAGTTCAGGGTTAAGTCTTGGTGCCAGTATTTACTAGCCTTTCCCTCATGAAGCTACTCGATTTTTGGAAGTCTTAGGAGCCTCATCTATAATCCAGGAATGATATAGCTATCTAGACTTCTCATAGAAATACTGGGAAGCACAAGTAAGATGGTAGGTATGAGACTCACTTGAAAGCACGTAAGACTATAAGGCAGAGGATGGCAAACTCTGGCTCCTAGATCAAGTTCAGTCTGTTGCCTATTTTTACAGCCAGTGAGCCAGGAATGCTACAGATGAACGTGTGTCCCACTTGGATGATAGGGAACACCAGCTCTGAACCCCAACTACGAAAAATGTTACCACCCCTCCCAATAACTTCTTTCTTCTTCTTAGTAGATCTATATTACAAAAAACTATACTCAATTGTATTATTACATTTTGAACTATATTAATAAAAAATTTTGTGGAAAATTTGTCTTTTTTGTTATATAAATACTTTTTAGTTAAATGACTACAGTATCTTCTATTTCGCCTCCACAAAGCCTAAAATATTTACTATCTGAGTTGCCAGGAAAAGCTTGTCGATCCTTGCTTCAGACTATCGTGCAAAGGACTTTGTATTATTAACATACACAGAGCTATTGCTCATAAGCAAAGGTTGCCATAAACTATTTGTTTGCTTTTCTTCCTGGTTAGATTACATTTCTTTGTTTATACTTGAATGGGCATAACACAACACTTTCTAACAGGTAGCAAATAGAGAGAGAGAAATCTCTTATCTAGCTGAATTCTAATCTTAATTTAAAAATATGAATTGCAAAACGGTGAAGTTCTAAATATGTGAAAATGCGGAGGGAAAAAAAAAGATTAAATCATAAAAAAGAATCTAAAGAACCAAACCGAGAGTGGGGGTGTTGGCTTGTCTTACGTTCCCCCACCAAAGCCCTCAGAGGGTTTCTGTGATTGGTGGACTGTTGGGGGGCATGGCTCAGAAGAAGAGACTGGTGTTGAGAAAATGCATCAGGGGGCTTCGCGCAGGCGGGTATGAAGCCTGCCTCAAATGGAAAGCCTGGCAGTTCCAGTTATGACAGTAATAACATCTTTATGGGTAGGAAAATCTTAAAAACGAAGCAAAGTCAGTTCTGTGTGAGAATGATTTTAGATGTGGATGTCTTTATTAGAAATACAAAATGCTAAAGGAATCCTCACGGGCCTGGGCTTTCCTTATGTGTTTTCACGACATGCTTTGGTATCTTCATTCCAGAAACAAACTAAATAAATAAAAGAATAGGGTGAGGAGGGAAGGGCTAGGGATTTTCAGACACATACCCCCAGCTCTTACTGTCGTTTCAAGTGCTTGTCTCCTATAAAGCCAGGAGGGCCTCTGTTAGAGATCAGTTAGGCGACTTAGATTTTCTGGATGGTAGAAGCCAGGATTGCAAAGGTGGTGTTTCTCTCCTGTGAGGGGAAGTCAGGGGTAGATGAAAGAGAGAATAACCTTTACCTCATAATTTTCCTTCCCCTCCTCTCTGTGAAAGCCACATTCATCTCTCAGTGAAGGTACTTGGAGAAATTTGCTAAAATTTTCCCTCATGCTTGAAATTTACTTACCCTGGGTAACAGGAAATGTGGAGTCTTGTGATGTAGATTGTTATACCAGATGGTAATCTTAGCCCATTATGTAGATCGGCCATGTGCGTGAGTCATCCATTTGGGGCTGACCTCAGCCACTGAGAAATTGGGTTCCACACCACTGTTGTTAATAAATAATAATAATAATAATAATAATAATAATAAACAACGGTACTGATTATGTATTATTTGGACGCACGTGTATGAGGCTATGAGTCTCATATGACATGAAATATGGAACTGTTTTCTTTTCCTAAATAATACATCATTTACGCCTGACCGTATTGCTAGATTGCTGTTTCTTAACTGGCAGGGGCAAACACAAAATTGAACTCCATTAAATTAGGTCATTCAGACATCTGCCCCTTGCGCTGTACGGCTCGTTGACCACTCTGATTGCATTGTCCTTCCTTAGCAGCCAGTTTCTATTCTTTCTCAGACGACCCTCTTCCAGGCTTTGCGATTGGAGTCACCTGTTTAAGGCTGAAGATGACCTTGGGTGGAGTGAAGAAGACCTACACTCTTCACTCTTTCACCTTTCCTCCATTTTAACTTTAACTGGAGACTTCAGCAGTGGAAAACATTTTCATATTTATTATAATTTGGAGGATTTGGTGGTTGCAAATAAGCCAGGCAGGAAAGGGCTGTGTAGAGATAACCATTTCAAGGTCCGGAAGTGTGTTTTCTTTGCTTCTCACCGTCTGTCCACTCAGCCCCTCCTTTACTTCTCCCCTGCCTCCCTTCCCTCATGCCTCCTTTGCTGGCACTTGTCCTTTATGAGGGCCTACAACCGTGCTTTGCCCATAAAGGCCAACATCCTTTTGGCTTTGTAGCTGTCTGCTGGTGGGCGTTCTCCAAATTGGCCCTTGGCTGTTCCTCTCATCCCCGCAGCTGCCCCCCTCCCTCCCCACCCCCAGGCCTCTCCTTGACATCTGATGCCACTCTCAGGCATATCCGACTCCCCCTCACAGTTCACAGCACCTGGATAAATGTGTCTCTTCTTTCTTTTCTTCCTCTTCCTTTCCAGCTGTTGTTTACTTCTAAATTTGGTCAGATATTGGGCCTCCGGGAAGTGCAAAGCTGAGATTCACGCTCTCTGACATTTCCTTCACCCAGCCTTGTTGTTCTTGGGCTCCTTTTGCTCTGCCACGTTCTTGCTGAAACTTTCTTCTGGCAGGAGGTGATTGGGAAGGCCCTCCTTCCTTTTTCCTGCCTCTTCTTCTCAGGAGGCCTTCAGAACCGGATCTGGAACCAGTGCTGTCTACACAGGCAACTCCTGCTTTTCTGATTGTTTCCTGCTTGTCTCTTTGAGAGAGATGCCATCATCTCTTTTTTGCTTGGTTTCCTTTACTTCAAGATAACATTTCTGACCCAACATTGTAAGGATAAGAACTCTAGGGTCTAATGGTAATGAGTTTATATTCATTTTTTTTTCCCCCTTGGCCTCTGATTTTGACTACAGTCCTTCATTTTTTGACTAAATTTGGATCAGAACACAGAGATAGCAAGTCCATAAAGGGTTTTAATCTGCACGGAGCTCGATTGGAACACCCTAATGACTAAGGTACAAAAGAAGCAAGTTTCCGTGGGAAATAGGAGGCACTGGTTTTCCTCTTTCTGGGGGCAGTTAGAGGGTGAACTGCTACTGAAATTGTGCAGCCCTAATTTTAGGTAATTTGGGGGGGGGGTTGGTGTGCTTGTTTTGGTTACCTTACCATTTGAGGCACAGAACTCTGAGGTCCCTAGGATTCTTTGGAGTGGGGTCCTTTATCATCCAGAACTCTCTAGGCACAGCCTCCCTCACAAGGGTCCAAATTGCATCTTGGCAATTTAGCCGCCCTCTCTCCTACTCTCAGAGGAAGCAACTCTTCACAGTCTATGAAGGTCTCAGCAGGGACTCCTCTGAGACCCACTTGGCTCCCAGCTGGGAAGGACTCTCTCTCCTCAATCAGTACAGGAAGCAGGCTTCAGATCAATGGAATGGGATCAATGTAGGACGGAGCTCCAACCCCAGGGACTGTAACAACTGACAAGTAGCAGATACTCTCCTTGCCTGAGATTCCTCATGGATGACATCGGGATATTACAGCACCCATCTCATAAAGGGACAGCGAGGATAAAATGAGAGAATCCTGTGAAGTACCTGGCACCAGTAGATGGCCGCTATTTTTATCTATGACCCAGTGGGTAGAACATTTCTGTGCTCTCCCTGCCTGAAATGGAGATGCCTTTACATCATCCTTCATGGCTATTCTTAATTACTCTTGTCATTTGACTTCTAAGTGCCCGTCACAAACTTCCTAACGGGCCAAATGCCTGTAAAACAATATGAATGCCAATTATATAAAAAGTCCCTGCAGGACTCTGGGATCCTGAAATTTGGTCAGAATTTTTAGATCGTCATGGATCAAGGCCACTGAAAAGCAGAGCATTTCGAGTCAAGGATGAGCATTAATGCTAACCACTATCCCCTCCTGCCATAAAAGGCTAAGCCCTTACAATCGTACAAGATACCTAGGTAGTAACATCCAGGTGGAATGTAAGAGGTCAAGACCAGAGTTAGGAGACGTAGTTTTCAGAGTTGGTGTCTTCAGATCTAACGTCCTCTGATCCATGATTGTGAGCTCCATGGTTAGAGGATAAACTCCTTGAAGAGCTTATTGATTTCTGAAGGCAGGTAGGTGGGGGTTAGAATTGACAGTGATCTGAGATAGCATCAGTTCCTATATTGCTTTATGGGTTTATCTGAATATTCCACTCCTCTCTGAGAAGTAACTCGCCTCCCCAAATAATGAGCATTACTGTAATCTGTCCATGCAACAAGCATCTGTCTATGCTTCACAAATCTCTTGTCCAAAGCTCACACTTCATACAAGGACTAGCATGCTGATTTCAAAGGGACATAATTATCCAGTTAAGGAGATAAAAGTTTAACCTTGAAACAGGAAGATGGCTGATTATAAACCAATTTATGAACATAGACTGTACTTGTTCCCCTCAGTTTTCCTAACACACAGGGTTAAATACTTGAGGTTGAGCCCTTTTGCTCTTTTCTGAAGCTTTTTCCCCAATCACTAACCAAACTACTAGACATTATCTCTGTAAGATACTGTAGGAAATAAGAAAAAAACAATTCTTGAATTAAAAGTGCCTCTTATAAAGGATGATAAACGTTAGTTCAAGATTCTGTGACTACAGATATCAACAGGATGGCTGATCAACATGATGGCTCTAATAGAAAATGCCAAGAATCCAAGGACACTTGTGTGATGAGTCATTGCCATTCAGTTTCTTCCACAAATGGTCTTAACCTAAGCAGGACTCTTAAATCAACAAATGGTAGTTGCTAGAAAGGCATTTTTCAAATTAGCAATGAAGTGTTAATTATTTTTCAGTTTCTATTGGCAGTTTTTTAATCCATAGCATAAAATGCGGAGTCCCAAGGATATAGAGGGGGCCCAGTCCTCACCCAATGTGTAAACTCACTCCACATTGTGTGGAGATGATTTACATTCAAGTTTTCCCTACCAAGTCTTCAAAAATTCAGTGTATTTGACAAAGCACTTCTTAACTTGGATGAAGCACACTTTCAATGTTCAGTGTCCCATGCAATTAGTGGCTACCATATTGGATAGATCTATACAGTCACAAAGGAAAAAATCACTTCAGTACCCTCCAAGCCTCTTCTAGACGGCCAATAAATTTTCCAACAATGTATATATCAGAAATTTCTTCTTTGTTTTGCATTGAGATATGCATGCTTTTAATTTCTACCCTTCATCTGTTCTACCACCTCAATCATACTTTTAATACTAGTGAGATGTGACATTGGCTTTCAGAAGTAGCAGCATATTGAGCAGTATACATGGAAAAGAGTTCTATCAACTAATTAGGTATTCCTTTCTGGTTCATGTTGTCCCTATAAAGTATCATCATTTCAGTAGCACCCTCCCTGAATTCAGTGAGAAATGAGTTAATTTCGGGCATCCATAGCTTGCTGTGAGAATCTTCTTTCCAAGTTAGGTGCCCTCCATGGCCACCTTACTTAGGTTATAGTCATTTTAAGTTATAAAGTCACCAACCAGCTGGTCAGTTTGGTTCACATTTCTTCATTTTCCCCACCAGGACATCATGACTCACCTTGTCAAGTGTCCTTCCAAGACAGTCAAAGTTCTCAGCTGTCAGAACAGGAAATAAGTTAATATTTCTTGCTTAGTTCAGTGAACCCAGAGTAAGCTTGGTCCAGAACCACTCTTTTCTCTCCCCAGGCTTCTGTCACCTCTCATGTTCCTCAGAGTTCTTCAAAATAATTGACAGTGGCTCATGGTTCTCATTTTTTGGTTTCCTCATCCCAAGGATCTTAGATAAGATAAGCAGTTTGTCTTTCTTCATTTTCAGTGTTCACTCTTTCCTAAATTTTTAAATGTTCCTAATTTCCTAAATTTTAAATGTAAGCTAAGCATAGCTTATATGCCTATTAATTTTTAAGGTTAACTTACTGAAATAAGCTAGAGAGAATTTTCCTATCAGGGCAATTTCTGAAGTCAGAAAGGTCTTTTAATTAGGGTGATGAGAAGATATTTACTTCTTGGATCAGAGAAGAGGGAGAACAATTTTTTTTTTCTTTTTTTTTTTTTGCCATAGAAAGCATGATTTCCAAGGGTCTACTGATACCACTTTATTTTTCCTTTATCTTTTCCCCCTACTGATTCACTGTTTTTGGCAGTACTGCTTGTTCTACTATTCTCTTTGTGTTATTCCAACTCGCTGCGTCTCTTTAAATTAAAGGGGTAGACATTATTTTCTTTTCCAGTAATATAAATGATAGATCTGAAGGTTTTGTTTTGTTTCAGAAGCACAGAAAAGCAACCAATCACAAGTCCGGTGGAAGATAAATATTTCTCCAGCTCCTTATAAAGTCATGTTTTATGTACCGCCCAAAGTTGGGTCATGTAGTCAGCTCATCATTGACTGTATCGCATCTTAATTTTGTTTCTAGATGTGGCTTATTGACTATTCTGTGAATTACTGTATGTTAGGGGCTATATCTTATTAGTCTCTGCATTATTGGCACCTTATGTCTAAAAGTCTTTCCATGAATACCATGCCATCCATGAATAAATTAATGAATGAGTCACTTATATGGTGCTTAAATACAACTTCTACCTGAGTGTTTCCTGTTCGGAAATGCTACTCTACATTTAATCTATTACTATGTTGGATAGCTTTAATGATAAAAAGCTGCTTTTGTGTTAAGTTAAAAGTGACCCTCAGAACTACCGTTTTCCCACAGAAAGCATCTTTCCCATGTATTTATTCTACATATTACACGGAAGGTTTCAGGCCTGATGAAGATAGCAATTTTGTTTTCGACAGGAAGTACTGTGCTTATTCCTCTGCTTGTTCAACCATCTTCATTCCAGTGGCATTCCAGTGGCAAGCTTCTGGCATGCCAACCACACAGGTCATTTAGGGAGAAATCCAAATTCCATTTAGACACATTTTGAACTCTAAATATTGTACTTTCTCAGGCTTCCAGGGAGCCAGTGTTTATCACTGGATGAGTACAGTTACAGAGAGATCAAGGACTTAGTTTATTCTGGGTCACATCCATTATAATGGACTAGTTTAGGCCAAAGAGTCCTCTTGTTCCCAACCACTTTCCTTCATCTTAGCCTGAAATTGTCGGCAACATTGCCCTCCTTTCCGTGATGAACCCAACCTGAAGCCCAGGCTGAGACTGCTCTTTCTTTATTTCAGATCGGCAGTGCTTACTTACTCTCACAGCTCTTCCTCTCTCCTAGACGCACTGCCAGACAATATAGTATGAAGAACCCAGGATCTGACACTTGTCTTTGGCTCAGGGCTGGTTTGTGAATCACATGTCAGATCAGAACTTTAAATCGCATGTCCAACACAAAGAGAGATGATGCCAGTGCTTTGAAATGTCTTTTAACACAAAAGATGTCAATTCAGTGACCACCCTGCCACCGCCCCTTGCATGCTCCCCCACTGCTCCCCAGCCCAGCTCCCTTCTTTCTTCTGCATTTTCTTGGAGGTATTTAGAAGTCATGTCATCTTTGTTTGTGAAATACGATTTTAGGATGAAGGTATGTCAATATTGTGAATGTGCACTAAATATTGCAAGAAACATGAGACCATGGTTATGTCGGCTTTGATCACACCGATTCCCCTAATTAAAAATTCCAACGAGGAGAGTGCTGTGGAATCATGTAAATGCTGTGAATTACCTAATAACGATAGAAATATTCAAAGCATTAGTGATTAATGAACAGATGTGAAGAGGCAATGCAAACTTATGGGAAACCATTTCTAATGGTGATGTCAGCAAGGAACAATTTGCAGACATAATTACTAAAAAATTATCAGAGACTTCCTTGTCAAGTATTTTGTATGTTTATAAAGCTGTTGGTGACTCATTTTAGAAGTCTGGGAGACTTATTTGATTTGGAATCAGGATTTTATTATAGCTTAGCTGTTATGTAATAGTTTACTCAGACTGATGGGGAGATATTCTTCCATGTCAACATAACTTCTATGTGTGCAGTGAGATTTCCTTGTAGTTATTTCAGCAATTCATATCTGAATGCTTTCCCATATTTTTATGCCTGAGTATATTCTCAGTTTGTAAGGTGGAGCTCTAGAGCCGCCATGGGATTAATTATTCAATAGATTACCACTGGTTTAGGACACTGGAACAAAGTTGCTTTAGATGGTGAAGTTGGTAATGCCATGCGAAGTGACTGTTTCTGGCATGCCATAGACTTAGGATACAGGTTTTTTGTCTTACATATGTCATGCTACTTAGCAAAGCCAAAGTCTTCTATGGCTTTGCTAAGGTCGGTACCATGATTAATCAAGCTTTACACACATGCCCTCAAAATTCCAATGTTTGAGTGCAAAGTCATCTGGGTACATCCAGTTTTTAGGTTGGCTGGGAAACTATTGTTTGATCAACACCTCCAGTTGCTAACTAGAAAGAAGCATTTCATTTGGAGTTTCCAAAACACTAATAGCAACCAGATAGACATTATGTCTGTCCTTTGCCTCAAATTTTAATGATGTTGTTGTCTCCAGAACAACTCCAAAAGAAACATAGCCTGAAAAATGTGGTGCTTTCCAAGAAAGGTTGGGTGTTATCTTTGCTCTAAAGGGGACAGTGTGGAGAAATAATGAAAGAATGAGCAGGGAGGGCTCCTGTATTCTGTTCCCGGCTCTTCAACTGCCTAGCTGCTACTGTACCATTGATAATTTTTCTGGTTTCTTTTTCTTTAAGTTTCTTTATCTGTTGACTCAGGGAAGCAGAATTTAACCATGCAGCCACATAATTAGTCTGAATATTTGTCTACATGGGCTTATATGTAGACGTGAGATCTTAGTTAAACCCTTGTTTATGGATTTATTTTATTACTTGATATCCTATTTAATAGTCCTTTTTGCCTCTGCAATGTGTATTAAAATGGAGAGGAGCAAGGAAGGAAGAATAGGATAATGAAAAAGAAGAATTTGAAACAACAGCTGAAAAGGACTAGACTTGCTCCTTTGGGTAAATGAAGGCCAATAATATATTCTGGACGTGAGCTGCATCATTCTTCAACACGAACAACAGAAATGCCTGTTTTTGTAGTCATGAATAACGAAGCACATTTTATGATCCAGAAAAGTCACAGAAAGTCACTGTATAAAGGCGCCACTTCCTTTTGGCTAGTTTTTCATTTACAATAAACAAAGCTTCTATTTTAATTCCTGAAGCATACATTGTCACGCAAGATGGTCCCAAGAGGAAGGAATGGAGCTTCCTTTTGGCATCTTCTGGAAGTTCTCTAAAGCAATGATGTAGCTCTGTCATTTCATGGGGAGGGTCCATACATCCATGGAATACATTGTGGGATAAGGCTGAGTAAGAACAGGGACCTGCAGATGCTTCCTCCTCTGGCCCCATCTATTTTCAGGTCTGGTCTCTGGCTTCTTCCATATTCTCATGTCCAGTTAGCCTGTGGTACTGGAAAAGCCACACACACCGTGCTCTGTGTAATTGTTGATGCTCTGCTCTCTACCTCTATCCATCAGACCCCTGTGCCTGGGCTAATCTTCACCCACATTTCATCTTCTTGAATCCTACTAACCTGCTAACTTCCTTAACCCTACTCAGTTGCCATGTTTCCTCCCTCCTCTGGATTTGAAGGACTTCATGCTTGACTTTACCTCTTTCCCTGCTCTACTCCCAGGGGGTCTGGAGCAGAAAGTGTCTGGCATTGTTAGTGTTGGACCTGAAGAATTGTAAAGGAATGAATGAATGGGATGCACCTAGTGTGTCCCTCTTGTGTTTCCTGGGACAATGTCTATGATATGTTCATCTATGCCCCCTATAGTGTCCAGCAAGTTCTGTGCATGCATAGATGCTTAATCATCAAATGAGTTGATCTGGGCCTTCTGGCTTTCCTTGAGTGCAGGAACCTATGAGTTTGTTATAATTTAAGCTAAAATTACAATGACAGTTTTTTGGATCATTGAGTAACTAATGTTGCTCAATTGATGCTGTATAGGAGGTCTGAAATGGTAGGATTAAGTGCTAATGTTGCAGGCTATCTAAACCTATGTTATGACAGAGCTGCATGGGATTTCTGTGGTCTCTGGATTTGACCATTTAATTTTGTGGACAAGAGAACAGGGTCAGGGAGGTGCCTCTTATTATCATTACTACTGTTAGAACAGGCTCTGGGTGGCAAGTTTTCATACTCTGAATTCAGGGCTCATTTCCTATAACTTGCTGTCATGACTTTCCCAGAACAGGCAGATCAGATTAAAAAATTACAATAGTAAGTCTCTGACCAGATTTAAGTACTTGTTTGCATCTGGTTTGGGAAAATTGGGTGCTGTTCAGCAAAACTAGTTTCCTTTTTATTTAGCTGCAACTTTTCAAGAGCCCTTAATTCAATGTCACTTGCATTAATGTGGCTATTTGTGTCTGAAAGTGGGTCCCTGATTCTTCAAGGTACTTCAAAGGTCACATTTCACCTCTAAACTACACTTCCTTCAAAATATACTTTTTGGTGCCAGAGATTCCTTCTAGCTGAGTAATGAACATTTCTTTAGTATTAAATAATCACAGTCATTGGAGGTTAGAAAAGATCTTAAGACTATCGACTCTACCGATCTTATTTTATACTCAAGGAAACTGAAGTTTACAGAGGTCCTAACTTTCTAAAGCTCCCTCTCCCCAGCCCCGCCCCACCCCCTAGCTGTCAAGACCAGGAATAAGAAGTCTTTCTAAGACAGCAGGTAACTATCATCATCTGTGTATAAAGGCTGAACAAAATGAAGGAACCCTGAGTCTTGCCCTCAGGAAGGCTATATGATAATGCTACAGCTGTTGGGAAATTCATTTGCTAATGATCATTGAAGAGATATTTCCAAAGTTAAACAAACAGGATTCGGGCACTGACTTGACCTGAATGATTCAATGATGAGTGTTAGAGACATCAAGGAGGGTGGTGATGGAGGAGTGGGCCCTTGTTAACATAACCCCGTGCTTTGTCATGGCCACAGCCTCTAGCCAGTGAGCTCACAGATGTCTGGCACCTTCTTTCCCTGAGTATCTCCAATATTTAGGACACTGGTCTAGCTCATATTAGTGAATGTGTGTTGAATGAATAAATGGCCTGATAAGAGAGTGTTGGCTAGCCAAGTCTAGATCCTTGTTAAAAAGGAAAGAAAGAAAAGGAACAAAACGATGAATAGCACACTAAAAAAAACACCAACTATATCTCTAGTATTGGGTTATAAACATTTGAGGCATCAGTAAAGCCTTTGTTAACTAAATCTGGCTTGAGAAATTGGACTTCAGTGACTTAGGTATGAAAAACAAGGGGAAGATAAATAAATCATGCTGTAGAAACCACAAAAGCAATGTGCAAGAGGTCAGAGATGATTCAAGGCTGGCCTCTCAGTGTTTGCTCACCCATTTATTTATTCATCCATCGAATACCTGCCTGAGTGCCATTTGGTGGGATACAAAAACATCAAGGCAATTGCCTTTAAAGAGCTCAGGAATCTACTCCGATTTTCCCCCTTCTTACCCCAAATTTGTATGTTCTATTGTATAAAATAAAATGAGAAAATGCTGAATGGAAACTATTTTAAAGGAAGTTGGGTATTATTCTTCATGTGTTCTTAATAGGAGTTTGATGAGGGTACTTAATTTTTCATTTTATCTCCATACCTGGGAATTTGAAAATGATTCTGGAATTTCCTCCAAACAAGATACCTTTCCTTCAAAGGCATTTGTGCTTCTCGGGAATGTAGCTGGAGTTGTGGCCGCCCTTCCAGCAGGTCTAATGTCATAAACCCTGTAGAAATCCTCCCTGTGGTTGGGCACGGTCTGGGCTTTCAGTCCACACACATTTGCTCTGTGCCTGCATCACCCACAGATTAGCGAAGCAAAACCACCAGCACAGTGTTTTGGGAATGAGATATCATTCTACTTGGAGTGCCTTACTATTTCTAAAAATGCCCCTATCAAGCAACTCTGAAGGAGTACCCAAAATGTAGACAGACTAAGACAGGCATGTGTTTTATCTAAAACCAACCAATAATCAGAAAATTGCTACCCTGCGCTTAGTGTGCTAAAACTGATATATATGTATTTTTAAATTTCATTGTTGGTGACCTCTATTGAAAAGCTAAGATTCTTAGGAAATTTTGATTGTGTACACAATGACTATGTATCATATAATGAAAGATCCCAAGCAGGGATGATCAACAAAAGGTTTAACAACTAGAATTACATCAAACAATCAGAATAGTGACCACAGACAACTGCTACGTTTGCACTGGTACAGATTGGTTAGATATTAGCTCTGCTTCTGTGTTGCATTCACTGAGCTGTCACATGGAAATGACAGCTGAAATGTACCTGTGCACCTTGTACAGGTAGAGATCAATGTTACATGAAACCACTGCAGTATACTAATGTTTGTTATATAGATGGTTATCAGTTGCAAATGCAAATATATTTATTCTTTGTCTCACTTCATCAGTTTTTCCTTCTCTAATGTATTATTTCTATTAGGATGAAAGCATATTGTATTTTATCTTCCTACTTAAAATGCAAACAAACACCCATTCTTTAGGCTATGTTATCATGTATCTACCCTGTTCTATCTCTTTTCCTTTTAGCAAAGTTCCTGGCAGGAGTTCTTCCACAATCAGGAAACATTTTCTTTTCTTTCCTTCACTTGCTCTTACATCCCCTTCAATCAAGCCTTCTTCCCTTTTCTGGAAAGGCCACTGTCAAAGTCACCAAGAACATGCTCGCTGCCAAAACTGATGGGCACCTCTCAGAACTCTTCTAGGTGAATGGTAATAGCATTTAGTGCACTCGGCCTCACTCTCTTTATTGAAACACTTTCCCTACTTGGGTCCTTGACATCACTGTCTCATGTGCCTCCTACCACAATGGCCATCCCCCTCTCAGTATTTGCTGGATCTTTCACTTCTTAGCTTTGGAATGTTGGAAGACTGCAGGTTCTGGTCCTTGGATCTCTTCTTTTTTCAAAATGTATGTACTCTGTATGTGATTGTAGCCCCCAGACTTCGAGAACTATCTAGTACCCCAATCTCCCCATCAGGGAGACTCTCCCCATCAGGGAGAGTCTCCCTGACCACAGGCTCAGCAGTAGCAGCCAAGGTCAAGTTTAAATCCTTGTCCTACTCTATTTCTCTTCCTTACACTTACCACCACTTGACAGTCTATAGATAGCCAACAAATCCTTATGGATTGCGTATTGTCTTCTCTCTTCCACTAGAACGTAGCTCCGGGAGGGTAGAAATTATCTGGCTCACTAATGTCTCCTTAAGGCTAAAAAAGACCTAGCCCAGAGTGTGCACTCAATATATTTGGTTGAAAAAATAAATGAATATGTACAAACTGAGACTAAAAAAGACCAATAAGGGAAATCTGTTTCATACTGTGTAATTTATGAAATGTAATCCTTTTTTTATTTGCAATGACAGCTTATGTCAAGGGTTGGTCAGGCCTGCCATGGGTCACATCCGGCCATTCTCCTTTGTTTACATGTTGTCAGTGGCTGCTGTCACATTGCAACAGTGAAGTAATAGAGACAGAGATGGGGTATGGCCTGCAAAGCTGCAAATATTTGCTATCTGGGCCTTTCTGGAAAATGTTTGCTGACTCCTGGTTTAAGTATATTACGGAGATCGTTTCATGTAAAGGGTAAGAGTATAAAACTCTTATGCCAGATGTCCTGGCTTTAAATCCCTATCCCCTCCTGATCTTCTATGGCCTTGGCTAAGTCACCTGTCCTGTCTGTGCCTCAGTTTTCTCAAATGTCAAGTGGTGATTCATACCAGTACTAACCACATAGGGTGGTTGGGAAGAGAAAATGAGTTAATACATGTGGAGTACCTCAAATCTTCCAGAAACACACTTATTAACATGACTGTGTGGTAAGAAAGCAATTGCAACTGGTTTGAAATACAAACACAGCTAAGCGTAGGGATGTGTGCTTCATTTATACCCAGAGATACAGCACAATTGACGAAATGTATTCCCCTTCTTCACTGGCTCATTCTCTTGAGTCTTGGATGAGTTGGTAGGAACAGATCTATTTTCCTTCTGTTGCAGATGGAGAACTTCACATGCAAACTGTGTCTTTGCTAAACTAACCTTTGCGGCATACATACACAAAGCAGATACGTTGGTGTGTGTTGTCTACTCTTTGTTTTGATGGAACTTAGGGAAAAAACTCCATTGAAATCAGTTACATGGGCAATTGTGTGGGTGTTTATATGGATATTTGTCTGACACTCCTCTTTTCATTTGATTTTACACTATCAGGTAGGTCCTGTTGGAGGCATCTTAGGATCCTTGCAAATTTCCTCCTCTGGTCTACATACTTGGAAAATTCTGGATAATTTGTCCTGCTCTTCAGTGTTCTGTCAAGTTCTTCCTCTTCTGGGTTAGCTTCCTGGCTCTCCCAGCTTCCCAAATGCAGAGAGCTCTCCCATTCTTGGAATATCTGTCACTCATTCTCTTGGTCCTTAGCAGGATGCCACAGTCCCTCCAGTGCCTTCTCACTGTCTGTGCTCCAGCTACCATAATCTTTCAAAATCTCCTCCCACCTGCCATGCTCCATTCCATCTCATGCTACTCCTTGTATCCAAATTGCTTTTTTTCCATATTTGCCTGATTGGCTACTACTCACCTTCTGGGTCTTAGTTGAACAGTCACTGCCATAGGGAAGCTTCTGGAACAGCCCTTCTCACTCTTGACCAGGACCAAGATCAGGCCTCTTTTCACATTGCTCTACCTTTTCCTTCATGGTCCGTACCATCATTTCTATTCATACAGGGCACTGTTATGTGGTTGTCTGGTTAATGTCTATCTCTTCTACTGGAGTATGCTCTTCGTAAGGAGGAACAATGTCTGTTTAGATCACATCTTATCCCTAGCAACTAGTGCAGTGATTGACTCGTAGTTTTTTTTGAATGAATGAATAGTGAGTAACTGACAAAAATGAAAAAGATAAAAGGATGATTACACACCTGTTTAGGGTCCAAATGTATTCAATAAATTTTGTTGAGTGTTCTCTCTGTGTTAGCACTGTGCTAAGTACTGGAGGCTCAGCAGAGAAAAAGGCAGGTGGGTGAAGAGGTGAGATTCGAATGGGTGGCTTTCCACTCTGTATCTATGCTTAGTCCAGTGAACACTAGGGTCTCACGGTGAGCCTGGCCTTGCTTTTCAGATGGAGGGAAAGTGACTAATTGTGTCTCCAATTTCCTAACATGGTATCCCAATATAGTTATTACTGAAAAGATATTGAATCCACAAAACTGAGATACCAGACTCAGTACCCCTCAAAGTTACTGCAGCCAATTAGTAGCTTTGTAACCAAGATTTTCTGTTACATTTTCAAATTGGTTTATAACTTTCTTCCCTCCACTATGCCAATCAATTCAATATCAAATGCCAGCCATCTTGTCACCCTCTTCCCATTATCCACACTTTGCTAATCCTTTGCCTTCATACTATTAATTACAAGTTTTATGAATTTAGTGCTTCCTGTTTAATTTTGTGTGTATGGTATTCTTAATTTTTCCCTCTCAAACTATTATTTTGTTAAAAACATGAACAATTCAGACTAACAGTTATTAACTAATGGCAATTCATTTGATTTCCGTTTTCTGTTTTTTGTTGTTGTTGTTTTTGTAGTTTGATTGCATTGACTATCATTACAGGTGAAGGAGGGAATCCTTGTAGTATCTGGATCCATATCTGTTCAGTCCAAGTGTGATGCTGTCCAGAATAGTTCCATTGCAGGTGGGTGCCAATATTTGATAACTAAGTCTCATAAAGCACAGGAGACTTGGGGACCATCAGGTCTAATCCTCATACTTTCCAGTTGAGAAAACAGACCTGATGAGATCACATGATGTGTTTTCCGGGGTTGGGACAAGAACTCCGCTCTCCCATTTCCCATTCCAGGGGCCCTTCCCACTTTTTTAATACTATCAGACTCCTTTTCATAATCTTCATGAAGCTAACAGATTGTCTCCTTTCTAGCAAGAGTAGAACTTTGACCAAAAAAAGAAAGTCCCATGCAAACCCCTCCATGCTTCCGGCCACAATGCTCTTTTTGTGTCATTTGGAGAAAGAATATCTCATTCAGGTTGCTCCTTTGTGTCATTTAGGAATTATTTCTCCATGAAAACCAGGCCCTCAGCAGAGCTGTTGATAGCCTGGTGTATTGTGATTGATGGATATCCATTTCTATTTCCATATCCCTGCTCCCTGATATCGTCCATTTGGAGATATTGCTCCAAACTCATGAGGTTGTCTGAGGGAGAGAAAGACATTTATCAGCCCAGCTCGCTGACTAAATAGCTATTATATTCTCCAGACTGAGGTATTCTTGCTCCCCTGAGCTTTTTCTCAGGTTGCTACCCTCCACCCGGTCTGACGGCACTGTGAGCTCATTGGCTTTACTATTTGAGCTTGATCCATAACAAGCTCAGAGTTTTGTTAGTGGCCTATGGACTTCCCAGCACAGAGCAAATGAAAGCTTCCTGAATGGAGCGTAGTGAAAGCCCAGGACCTGCTCTGCCTTGCTATTCTCCTCTCTAGCACCCTGGGGATAACTGCTCTGCAAAACAGGGGCTGGTCTATGCTGGAAGCCAACTGGAAAACCCTGATTAGAATAATGCCCAGCAGGTTTCTGCTTTCTCTTCTCCTTTCCCTAGCCTTTCCCACCCTCACACAAAGTAGGGGATGGCTGTTGCTAAGGGCCAAAATGACAAGACCTGAGTGCTTTTAATTGTTATTTTTACAATTAAATTAATGGCTTTTAATTATTATTTCAAAGACTGGGAGCCAGCGTCTACAGGAAGGAAAACTCAAGACACTGAGAAGGCTATTGTAGAAGGATTTTATTCAAAGATGAATGAATAAAGGTTAAATGAAATGTATGGACAAATTTATATTTGGGATGAAACATTCTCTATTTAATTATTATTGGCCATATTAAAAAAAATATTGGCTATATCAGGCGATGAGTGAGTGTGTTCAGGACCCTGGTCAAAGTGAATGGTTTAGAAGGCAGGTGGCGACCATTTCAGTTAGGTTTGAAGTTGGACTAGACAGGGCTTCAATTATTTTACTATCTTCAATTTGGCTTATTAAAATAGATGGGAGAGTTCCTCTCCACCTCCCAGTCCAACCAACCTCTCCCTTCTCTTTCTTTTCCTTCCTATTACAGTCTCTTTTTAATTCTGAGGCTTGAGTGGATCCTGGATTGAGAATGAAGAACAACCATTGGTTCTCATGTTGAGTCCACTGACAATAGTTCCTGAACTTAAAAATCTTTCCTCACTGATGAGACAGGGTCTGTACAAATTTGGGTATGTAATATGTGTCAGCTGAAATTGGTTCTTACCCTAAAATTCCAATGACAAAGACTTTATGAATCCTTGCCAAAAAAGTAAAGGTATATTAGATGGAATGGTCTGTTGTTCTGTCTATAGTTTCTATTTCTCCACTTTTTCTTGTGGTATTGTTGAAAAGAGAAAAACTTTCCCTTAGAACACAATTTGATGGGGTCTGGATAGAATAGAATGGAATAGAGAAATGGAGGCTTTAGGATGTTTGGAGATATTGCAGTACCCAAGAGCTTTAAAAAAATTTGGGTTTCCCTATCCCTGAAAGAGAGAGAGAGGGAATCTCATCAGTAAGGAAGAAGTCCTGCTCAGTGTGAATCAGTTCAAGTCAATATGAGTGATGACTTATGTTCTGAGCATTTAGGGGAGGCTGGCGCTCCGCAGAGCCCTGTTGGTTTTCTTGGGAGGCTTGTGCTCACAGTGATTGTCTGTTGAGGTAGTTACAGGCTCACTGTGGTTGGAGTAATGGTGATGACACATGTAAGGCACTAAAATTTGTCTTCTGAAATGATCCTGGAGTGTTGTAGTACAGGAAGTTGTGAATTACTGAGTGGAGTTTCCCTGTTGGAATCTTTAGAGAAGAGGGAAACACTGGTATGTGTCCTTGGTAGATCATCCAAATTGTAGAGCACTGATGATATTTGATTCAAAAGAAAAAAAAGTGTATATGTATGCACATGTATACAATATCAATGTGTGTGTAGTGTATATATATGTATATATATATATACACACACATACATATATATACACACATGTATATATGTGTGTGTTTATAAATATTTTTATAGTTCGTGTGAATATAAATATTTTTAGTAAAACTTATTAATGAAATTGATGTAACCGTCTCTTGCATGCTTCCCCCAAATCCATATATGCATACCACAATTAATAATGGCATAATTTTCTACTTTGTAAAACAATTGCTTTCCTTCACAAAATAAATCTTTATCAGGCTGTAAATGTATAAAGTAGGAAGTTCCCATAGTTTCTTTAAAATAAAATTTCTTATCATAATAATAATAATAATAATAAGCATTTATTAACCTTATCTCTTGTGCCAGGTGCTGAGCTAAAAGCTTTTTTGAAATATCTCATTTAAATCTTCCAATCACCCTAAAATGTGAGGTACTATCATTATCCCCTGCTTTTCAGATATTGAGGCTTAGAAGGTTGAGTCGCTTGTCCAAAGTCACATCATTGATAAGATCTGCAGCTGGAATTTGATCCTAAACAGTGTAACCCTAGAGACTGTCCCTTCTCCTCAACTGTATAATTTGGGGGGCTGTAGGTCTTATGTGAAACAACACATCTGCTTGGGATGAAGCAATGGACATGACTAAGGTGTGACTAAAATAAAAATATTGAGCCTTGGTGTGGATCCAGTGTCATTCATTTTGACCAATGTTTTCCTTTCCATCTTTAGGGATTTTTTTTCTTTCCTTCTTTTTTCTTTTTAATTTGGGAAAATCTGATATCAAATAAATTCACTGAGTTCTTGCTGTGTAACCATGTGGCAAATGCCAGTTCTGGGCATGGAAAGACAGGCAAGGTATTAAAATATAGAATGTAGAGAAACTGCCAATCTAAATTTGTCTCTGTAGAAGAAAGCACAGTTGACTTGATACAGAATGAACTATGCAGGGACCAAAGCATTTGACTATTGGGCAAGAAACTGTGTTGATTTTGAGGTGATGAATGACTCTTCATGCACAGATCTTGTGGAAATAAAGCCACTTCTGGCATTTCGTGATGTTGCCCAAAGATAATTCAGTTGCACCCGAGTGCTTGGGAAATCCATCAGACCCCTGCCCTCTCCCACATCCTCTCCCTGCACACATATCTCATCTAGAGACCGCCATGCATGAGTGAGGGAGTCGGAGGAATGCCTGGTAGTTAGTCAGTTAATAAAATACAGAATCGCTTTCCTAGAAACACCAGTGAGACAAAGGAAGATGGAGAGAGAAATCCTGGTCCTACCAGCGGGATGAATGGGTGTGAGAAAATGTGAGGAAGACTTCTTGTATAAACACGACTGAGGTTAAAGATCACTGTGGCTGAGGCAGGCTAAAATATGGACAAGAGGAACGTGCCAGTCTGGGCAAGCAGGGTGCTGTCTATCAGGGGAAGTGAGGAGTGGTTAGGAGAGGGGTCCATGGCCTGTGTTTACCTATTAGCTGAAGTTTTGATCTCGAGGCTGGGAAGGCCATGGCCAGAAATAAATGTTTAGGGCATGACATTCTTTCCATGTTAGGACATTGCATTCTTGCTATTTGGTGGCAAATGACTGAACAGAGAGCTTGGTCCCATTTATGATCTAATTCCATAGAAATGAAACCCTGGGCATCTGGTTCAGAGCATTCCAGGAAAGAGTTAACGCTGAATATCGCTGCCTCACTCTTTTCTTCCTTTTTGGTGAATGACAGGCTGGGGCGCTGCTCTGGCTGTTTCCCAGAGGGGCATTCTCTTCTTTTCCATGGGGTTTGTTGTCTGTCCTTGTGCGGCGCAGAACAGCTCTCTTGCCCTTCCTCTTCCCCTTGGCGTGAAAGCCTCTTACTGAGCATACACCTTCTATCTGCAGACTGCAGAAGAGAGGGTAAAAGAAATGGAAAATCATTCCCACTTTGAAAACGCTGAGAGCGAGTGAGTGTGTGGGTGTGTCTGGGAGTGTGTGTTCCATGTAGGAAGCATCTGAGAGGGGTCCGGCTAGTAGAACTTGGAGCAGTAATTCTCTAACCGACTGAACAAAGCTTCCAATAATACATGGTGACATTTACACAAATATTTGTGGTTATGCTTTCCATTTCTTCTTATAGGAAACAAGTAAGGTTTTTAAATGCTTTGGTGATGTGATCAGTAGACAGTAGTGGGAAAGAATTTCCCTGAAACTTGACTTGCAATCAAAATAAGGAAGGAAGATCTGAAAGAACGGAGACGATTTCAGCTAATCAGGATATGGCCCTTTCCGACATCTGGATGTCCAAACAAGTGTTTTGAATTCAACACTATTAACATGTGTCACTTTAATGAATATTTTCCTTTGGAGTCGATGGGGTGGTTACAGTTTTGGCAATGATCTCGTGGTCTGTTGCCTACATTACCTGACCCACACAGTCCATTTTCCTTGTGTTGGCTGTGGGAAAGAAAAAAAAAGTGGAAAATATCTCAGAACCTGGAAAATAGTCCTGAGAATGTGACTCATCTTTTAATTGAACCACTTCAAATAGAAGCTCTCTAAGGATTGTCTTCTCACTGTCTGTGACATCATGTGTAACAAAAGAAGTAAGTTCTCTCTGTAACAAAAAGATAGGGAAAAAATTCCACAGAATGAGATGGGACTTTTTTTTTTTTTTTTTTTTTTTTAAAGCCTGGCATAGAGGGTCAGGTCTCTGCACACTCATCCTTTTGACTTTCAACAAGACTAACAAGATGACAAGTAACTTCTTTGGATCTGAACGTGTTTCCAAGAGGTCAATATGAGCTATCTTAATTGTTCATTTACAAAATCCCATACAGGAATATTATTTCATGCTTTAAAAAGTCTTTTTAGGCCTCTGTTATTTGCAGACCCTTCAAACACATGGTATTTTCTGTAAGGGAGAGTTCTTGGCTAACTCAGAAGGCCTTTATAAGGAGCAGAGGGGAAGGAAAAGGGCAGCCCTAGGCTGGGTGCTATGTGAGTGTGTGTGTGTGTATGAGTATATGTTAGTTTGTATCTCTTTGTGTGTGTGTGTGTGTGTGTGTGTGTATGTGCTGTGTGAGAGTGGATGTATATATCTCCATCTCTATCCATGAGTGGATATGCACATGTGTATGTGTGTGGGTGTGCATGCATGTGTTTCCTGTTAGACACTAGGCTCTTTGAGAGAGTTATCAGAATTAGTAAAGGCATAGATTTTGGAATCACAGACCAAGGGTTCTATCCAGAAGCCATAATTCTCAAACTCCAACAGGTTGCTTCACCTTCTGAGCCCAAGCTTCTCCATCTGCGAATGAAGGTCATGGTAGCGCCCATCTCACACGGTTGCAGTGAGAGAGCATGTGCAAAGCGCTTTGCACGGGGTCTGTTACAAAAAGCGCTCAAGAGAAACCTTAGATATCAGTGACTGGATATCTGTCCCCTTCATAGCTCCTGGAGGAATTTTGTTCTTTGTTTTTAAATAAAGTGGGTGTTCCATCTGTGTTGTGGGTTCTCCTACTCATAGCAGTGTGCAGGCTCTTGAGGCAGAGAAGCCATCCACTCAGTCTGTTGGGAGAGGCCCTGCCACCTTCCCCACTCCATCTGCACCACTTCCCACCTGAAGGCCCCAGGAACAACACGGTGCACAGCTCTGCAGACTTTCCCATTAGAGTCGTGTATGTGGAGAGCAGGATCCCACCTCCCTACACACTATCCAGTCAGGCGCCCCGAGAATCCTCCACTGATGGGAAGGAAGGAAGCCAAACCTACAGAATGCAACTGACTCCAAGTCTAGGGGATGATCTTGTTTTGAACTGACTTTGACTTCCATTGAGCAGTCGCATACATTCCCACGTGTTGCACTGAGTGTAAGAGAGACACTGAGGAAGCCTATTGCCTTCCCATTCGAGATGTTGTTACCATACCATGTTTTTTGGTGAAAAACTTTCTGGTCGAATGTTCCCCCTGGTGCTCCTGACAGTTGTTTTCCAGCCACCACTCATATGATCGCATGCCATGTTTCTTAAACTCTCTGCAGCAAAATATCCTATTCAGAAAACTGGTTAGTTATGGTTTCAGAATTGTTTACTTACGCATTCAGCAAATACTTACTGAATGTCCTCTGGGGATAGGTGCTGGGCTGCGAACTGGGAAGAGAAAGCCATTGAAGATACTGGCTCTAATTCCAAAATGTTCACAGCACAGTTGAGGAGAGAGACAAGTTTGTTGGTGACTCCTGTGCAATGTGCTAAGTGCTGTGATGAATGTGGTAGCACGGGATTTATGGGATGGCAGGCAGCGAGAGGAGAGGTGAAGTCATGTGTCCTGGGTCACAGAGTTTGTAAAGGGTGGAGGCAGGATTCAAGCCCGATTTCTATGGCTATGAAACATGTGTGCTTACTTACTTACTAAGATATGTCTCTCTCTTTCTCTTTTTTTAAGATCTTATTTATTCATTTGACAGACAGAGGGAGAGAGAGAAAGAGCACAAGCAGGGGAGCAGCACGCAGGGGGAGAAGGAGAAGCAGGGTCCCCGCTGAACAGGGAGTCCGATGCCGGGCTCAATGTCAGGATTCCCGGATCGTGAGATGAGCTGAAGGCAGATGCTTAACTGATGAAGCCACCCAGGCACCCCTAAGATATGCCTCTTTATTTAGTTGTCCACATCATAGATTTTACTAGATAACTGAAAAATGATACTTAGATTTTGGGAGACGACAATAATTCTACAATCATATGAAGGTGGGCTAGGTCAGTGAAAAATTTTAAAGTCTACATTATTTTTAAGAAACAAAATTTTTACAGTGAGGAATGGTGACATGAACCAGCCAAGGAGAGTGGTAAAGGCTAACTCACACATAGAAAATATAGCAGAAAAGAAGAATGCGTCTGAAAAATCTATATTAAATGACACATTCCTGGAGCCTTCAAAAGTTCCTTCCGTCAGGTAGGCTTTAGGCTACGTGGACCCAGACCACGATGACTTCCTCAAGGTCCAAAGTGGTCGTTCAAGGCTGGTGTAGCCACTCACAGAAACCTCTGGGAGCCTAAGCTTTTCCCAGCTTCCTGTCCCATCATTCTTACCATGTGCTTTTCGTCTTCAGGGGCGCAAGATGACTCCTTCAACCTCCAGCCATTGCCTTCACCTTCGAGCCAGAAAAAGCAAGAAGGGGTGAGGGCAAGAGATGCCTGGCAGCTGTGTTTGACCCTTTTCATCAGAAAAATAACCCTATGACCTTCCATGTTGCTCTCATTGTCCCGTGCTGGGTAATATGAACACCTTGAGTTGCAAGGAGTCTGGAGAGGTGAATGCTCTCAACTAGGCTAAACTGTTACCCTACACAAACTCTGGGCTCTGGCGGTAACGAGGAATGAAACGATGCACGCTGAGCTGGGAGCCAGCTCGCTCGGCCACATTCCCTTGAGTAGGTTAACTCTGCTTAAACTTGGGTAAATCATTTGTTCTCTCACTCAAGGAAATATATCCAGGACAAGAATACAATTCAATTTAGACTCATTTGAATGATCACATGGTCTCATTTGTGTCTAAATGACAGAATTTGTTAAAGGAGCAAACACCATCTTCCTTTCCCTGTGCTGCTGCAGCCCCCAAATGTTCTTTTTCGGTGCCGGTGAGCCACGTTCTCAGCTCTGTTAGGCTTTCAGATGAACTATTGCTAGGTTTGTTATATTATCTGGTTTTTCTTTTATTCCTAATTTGTGCCATGAGTTATTTTCTTTGGATTGTAATGAAAGTTTTTTATAAAATATGCCTTGGATTTAGAAGAAAAATTAGCAGAAGAAGAACTGAGTAAGCATGTGAATACAGAAACCAAAGAGTACAATAATGAATCACTCAACACATATTTATTGAGTGTTTTCCACAGCCAAGGTAATTACTTTATAACACAAACCTTTATTATTCCCCTCGGCACCTGGCACTCTGCACTATGCATGATGGTCAGTAAATGATGCTGAGTGACAAAACGGTGTCTATGCAGATGGAAATGGTCAGAGAAGTAATGTCAGTTCACCAAGCCTCATTGTCAATGTCATCACCATTCCGGTCTTGATTGGTAGAGGTTAGTTTTCAAGTGAAGGGATCCTGAGCTGGGACAGCAGGTGGGAGAATGAGTTCTGGGATGGTCAGGAGTCCTGGAAAAGGAGACTAGGAAGGAGACTCTCAACATGAAGACCCAGAGGACCATCTTCCAGACATTGGGGCGCTGTCAGTGTTGTTGCTGTTGACGTTGAGGAGGTCTCTTGAAAAACCACAGAGCCTCGCTTCAGACAAAACAATGCATAGACCTACAAACATTGTGCATTTAGACCTGCACAAAGGATCGGTTCTCTTTGTGAGAGACCGGGACAGACACCTGCCCGTTTGCCGATCGAAGCACTTCACGGAAGGCTGTGTGAATCCAGCCCAAAGCTAGAGGCGTGCTTGGAATCAGTCAAGGAGGACTGAAACGTCAACACATTTTGAAAGAAGACATTGTAATACAAATGTCAATTGATATATTCATTCACTCATTTATTCATTCAACAAATATTTATTGAAGACCTGCCACTTGCCTGGTATTATGTTATTTGCTATGAATACAGCAGTGAACAAATACCAAGTCCTTGGTCTCAATAGATCTTCAACTTTGGTGAGAAGAGCCAGCTCATTGGCAATAAATAAATAGACGCGGATGGACAGATGGACCTACACACACACACATACACACACACCTCACATAGTGCTAAGTGCACAGAAGTCCAATCAATCAGCTGTCAGGACAGAGTGCTGAGATGGTGGTGGGAGCGGGGTTCGGGGCCAGATAGGCTGGTTAGGGATGGATCTGTGTGAGGGGGATTCTGAATAGAAACCTGAAGGAACTTAAGGTAGGGTATGTGTCTCTCTGGGAAAAGACACTTCCGTAGAGGAAGGTAAAAACACATGAGCTGCTCGGCTTGTCCGAAAAGCAGTGTGAGGATGAGATTGAGCAGGAAGATAAGCCAAGACGGGGTGCTCAGAGGACTGTTGCTGGAGTCCAGCTAATGACGCATGGGACCATTTGGGAGAACAAAAGAAAACGTCATCTGATAAGCTGATTCTTGAACCATTTCATAAATTCTGGAACACAAAGGACAAGGTGTAACGTGTTACCAGGTCGACAGGAGCTCCACCCTGCAAGGCTTTGAGATTCCATCAAGGACTTTTCCCCCCTAGTTCTATTGGAATATAACTGGCCTACATCACTGTGTAAGGCTAAGGTGAACAGCATAATGGATTCACTTATGTATATTGTGAAATGATTATTGCAGTAAGTTTAATTCACACCCATCATCTCGTAGAGCTATAACAAAAACATGTTTCTCCTGGTGATGAGAACTCTTAGGATTCACTCTCTGAACAACTTTTGTATCTCATACAGCAGTATTAGCTGCTGTCATCATGCTGGATATTATGGCACAGTACTTACTTATCTTATAACTAGGAATTTATAGCTTTTGACCACTTTCCTCCAATCAATTCCCTCTCCCACAACCACCTGCTTTTTATAACTATAAATATGTCTTTTTCATATATATATATATATATATATATATTCTACGTTTAAGTGAGATCCTACAGTATCTGTCCTTCTCTGTCTGAATTATTTCACTTAGCATATGCCCTTAAGGTCCATCCATGTTGTTGCAAATGTTGGGATTTTCTCCCTTTTTTATGGCTGAATAATATTCCATTGTATATATACCACAACTTCTTTATCCATTCATCCATTGATAGATACTTAGGTTGTTTCCAAAAGAGCCTTTTAGGGATTTTGGTCTTCATCCTAAGAGCAATGAGAAACCCCTGAATTGTTTTAACCAACTGAGCCACCCAGCCGTCCCCCCTGAATTGTTTTAAGCCAGAAGGTGACTTCATCCAATCTGTGATTCAAAGGTTCACTTTAGAAAAAAAGGTCATAACAGAAAGAGATGCCTGATGAAATCAACTAAAGAAGTAAGAAATACACACTCATGAATGCAAATACTATACCACATAAGACAGTAGTTTTTCATAAGAAAACAAAATGTGTGGGTCTCTCAAGTTAACACTTAAGAAGCAAGAGGGATCACAGTTCATGTCCACTAATGAACTGACAACAGACAAAATGATCCCATTCTCAGATCTCTCATAACAACCCTGGGCTTCTGTCAGTCACTCCTACTCCACACCAGATCACCTCCTGTTTTTCTTTCATTGCCTGTCAGTTGTTCATAATGCCGTGTCCATACAGAGGGACTTTGAAAACGTGGTGAGATATGAAGGGCTTCAGAGAGTCAATGACAGTGATGTTGGGGAACTTCTCTGACGAGCATTGTGGACACTGATGGTGAAAGATCTGTCAGACTCTGACCAGCACAGTGATCACTGAGGCTGACTCATCAACTTTTTCCACCACCAATGATTAGTCTAAACCTATCCTGGTAATTTATTCCTCTTACCACTTATTTACCTAGGAATTACTTGAATTAAGTAAGATTTAAAGGATGAATATATGAAGCAGTATATATTTTTTTAAGATTTTATTTATTTATTTATTTATTTATTTAAGTGAGTGAGAGAGAGAGAGAGTAAATGCGGAGAGGGACAAAGCAGGAGGGAGAGGGAGAGAGAATCTGAAACAGAATTCTTGATGACTGCAGAGCCTGATGCAGGGCTCGATCTCAGGACTGTGAGATCATGACCTGAACTGAAACCAAGAGCCAGACACTTAACCGAAGGAGACACCCTGGTGCCCCAGGGAGTATCTTTTTGAGATTTTTAAGTTTTGAACACTTTGCTTGGATGCTTAGAGGCAGAAAAAAATTGTGATACTAATTTATACTCAAGACAGGTCAGTGTGCATTCAGCTTAGTTCAATTACAAACTAGTAACGTTAGTGGTGATGAATTACCCTATGTATTTTCAAGACTTGGATCTATTACTATAGGTAAGCTGTAGCTGATTTATCTATACAGTTAGGTACCCGCTAAGTTTTAGGTGGTGCAGAGCATGGAAGAGCACAGTCACTGAGGAAAATACCACTGGCATACCAATTCCAAGTCAGAGGTCAGAGATGAGAAGGTAACCATCACTTGAAAAGGCAGGGAAGAAAACTAGGATACTGCTTGGTAATCCTCAATCCAACTGAAGGTAAGGGAAGGAAGAGAATAATGCAGGAATTCAGATTTAAGTACTAATAAGAAACCACTGAATTAGATATCATCCTTGAGGGTCTGCCTCTGCCTTTCATTCTCATTCACTGATCTCCCCTTTCTTTGAGCCCTAATCCACTCTCTTTTTCTCATATATCACAGAGCAGTGGTCCACCAGTGTCCATATTGGCTTATCTGTTCTGTCTATAGTCTCTTAGAAACATACCTTTTAACACAGCTTGATGGATCCCTGTAATTTTTACTTCCCATTTCCATCTTTTGCCCTAAATTCCCATCTTTTCCTTCCCACCACACTTAATCTACTTTGAAAATTCTTGCAACCAACTAACTAAACATGTCCATCAGAGACTTCTAATCTTAGCCAATGTCATACTTCTTTATCCTTGTCCCTGGAACTAGTGTTTTAGGCTAGGGGCTTTTAACTCTGGCTGTACCGTAGAAATGTTGGAAGCACTTTTAAAAGGTGCCAATGTCTTGTCAGCTTGGAGAGATTAAAACTTAATTGGTCTGGGTTGGATATTTGATGATTCTCTAGTGCAGACAGGGTTGAGGAATCCTCACCACACCCTGGGTGCTGGCAATTTTCCACTCAGTCTTTGTCCTTGTTCTCTGTGCAGTTTCTTCCATTTTCTCGACCTTGCCTCTAACTCCATAACCACAAAGCAAGACGGGAGCCCTTGCACTCTCAGCATTACAGGGAAGTGAGAAGTCCTCCTGAGCCATAATTTCCATCATGGCATTATTCTTCCCAGAAGTTTGCATTGGTTTCTGGATATAGACTTTATTTTTATTTTTCCTTCACATTTTTATTTAAATTCTAGTTAGTTAACATGCAGTGCAATATTGGTTTCAGGGGTAGAACTCAGTGATTTGTCACTTAGGTACAATACCCAGTGCTCAACATGACAAGTGCCTTCCTTAATGCCCACCACCCATCCAGCCCATTCCCCCCACTCACCTCGCTCCATCAACCTTTTGTTTCTTCTCTGTCTTTAAGAGTCTCATGGTTTCCCTGTCTCTCTATTTTTTCTCCCTCCCATATGTCTATTTGTATTGTTTCTTAAATTCCACATATGAGTGAAATCATATGGTATTTGTTTTTCTCTGACTGACTTATTTTGCTTAGCATAATATGTTCTAGCACCATCCACATCATTATGAATGGCAAGATTTCGTTCTTTTTGATGGCCAACTAATAGTCCATTATATATATAGGCCACATTGCCACAGCTTCTTTACCCATTCATGAGTCAATGGAACCTGGGCTCTTTCCATAGTTTGGCTACTGTTGATAATACTGCTATAAACATCAGGGTGCATGTACCCCATCAAATCTATATTTTTGCATCCTTCGGGTAAATACCTAGTAGTGCAATTGCTGGATCATAGGGTAGTTGAATGTAGACTTTAAAGAAACAGAGTTAAGTTTCTAGACAATAGATCTCAAGGCCCCCCTACTCACTGACCTTCTCAGGACCATCTTCCTTTCCAAGGTGGTCCATGTTTTTATTCTCAAGAAAATCAGTGCTTTTGATCTTCTTTATATCCTTTGTTCCTGTTGCCTCCAACCATCATCCATTCTATTTTCCTTTCCTTAAAGTTCAATCTTTGCCCTCTGTTCCTTTTCCATACTTGAGTTTCATTTTTGTTTGCTAAGAGTGCCTGCTTCTAGTCACTCCTTGGTCAGCCCTGCTCAGTAAAGACAGTTCAGTCTGTATTTACATGATTCTGCTTTTGTGCTTTTCCATTGTTTATTTGTTGGGTTTTTTTTCTTGGCATTTCTATGACATTTTTTTAACTTCTCAAAAGTGGGTACTGTTTTAACCACCTATAACCAATGTATCGTATATACAGAAGACACTCTGAATGGTTAATTGACAGCCACTTCTCTGCTGACCAATTGTGACACCTCAATCATTTCTGGTTGGGCCAAATCCAAAATACAACTCTCTGATCTACTACACTGACTGGTCTGCACAGCCATCTGCCCAGACTCTGTGATTGGAATCCTTTAATGTGGAGATCACTATCTGTGGGCACAAGTAGGGCTTGATGCATGAGCAAAAGTACTTCCCATGCTGAGCACGCAAGCCTTTGGTTTCCAGCCAGAGGCAATTATGTGTAGAATCTGGAACTGTTTGTGATTCTGTTTCGTGTCCTTTATGCTTTTCTCCAAGAGCCACCCCATTTCTAAGGGATCAGCATCAGGCCAGCCGTTGGCTGTTACAGTTGGTTAGCAATCCACAGATCTTTTGCATTGTTTGAAGTGGTGTTTGAGTATGCATTTTCTCTGCTCACCTGAATTATAATTGGCTGATCTCTGCTAACCATATGTAACAGCCACATGGTTCTCTCTAGGCGTCTGAACTACACAATGCAGCATGATATTATCTACTAACTCAGATTGTTCAGTATTTGCTTCATGTCTGTATTTAACTCCTTGAGGGTGGAGAAGATTCTTTTATTGTTCTACAGAATCTGGAACGACTGGGGATCGTTCAATTTTTGTTCCTTAGCTGATCGATTGGAACCATGAGCAATGGAATTCTCAAGGTACAAGAGGTAAGCTCGGTGGTTCTCAAACTCTGATGTGCCTTAGAATCACCATTTTTTGTAAAAATGCAGACTTCCCATCTCTACCCTTAGTTTTTGATTCAGTACTTCTGGCATTGGCTGAAAATGTGCATTTCTAGCAAGATCCCAGAGGCTGCTGCGGCTGCTCTAAGGATCGCATTTTGAGAATCACTGTCCAGGACTACCAGCAATCCAGCTTCTCCACTGGGAGGTTGGCAGGCGGGGTGGGATCTTGCCTATCTTCAATCTTCTGAGCATAGTTCATGCCTGGAGAGTGGTGGTCCAGTCTTCCTTCCATAAGTCTGTGGGAATGAACAGCCTGCTTGGTCTGTTTTGTGAGCATTTTTTATTAGTTCAGCTCTGAGTCATGCTTATTATACTTGATTACAGTGTTAGGATAGAAACACCCAGCTCGGAGTCCAGGAAATGTTTCCAAATATGTCAGTGCTGAAAAAACACCAACCCATGCAACTGGTCTAGGACGGTCCATCTAGCTGGAAATTCTATCTGTGAGCCTTGAAGGTGTTTGCAGGATATGAAGGAGAGGAGAATATGATGTAGAAAGACTGAAGGCTTTTGGAGTCAGTAGTTGTATCCTCAAATTAAACACTATAAATTTCCATTTTCTCTTCTTAAAACCATATACTAACACCTCACAGAGAAGATATAAGTTAAATAGGTATATAATCCTACCATTAGTGGGACACACAGTGCTCCTTGAGGAGTGGCGACTAGGTTCCTGTCTTCATAACTTTGCATCTCTCCAGTCTCTATTCTGCCTGGTGCTTCCCTGGGGTCTCTCTCTGCTCTGCGGGGAGAGCTCTACTTGCACATCTGTGAAGGTAGGGTGGCTGCTCCTTTGGGTTTTGTCAGACCCACTTTGGAATAGAACACCCATGATTTGAACAATCAGGATAAAAGAACTAACAAAGAGTCTCCATAGTTTATCAACTTCCCCAACCCTGCACTAGCACCACACAGAAGAGTTTTTGCTTTTTGCCATCAAGAGTCAAACTTGGGCAAGATTATGCAGTCCTCCAAGTTTATCTACAGTGCTCTTAACTGCCTCATTCTATGGCTCCTTTTCCCTTGTATCTATCCTTTTATGAAATCTTATTTTTTTGAAAAGGAATTTATTTTTAATTTTAAATTTAAATTAAAAATTAAATTTTAAATTTAAAATTAAAAATTAAATTTTAAATTTTAAATGGCACCTAGGTGTCATTGATTCTTAAAGCCTTCTGGTCCCCGACCTCAGCTTAGTGAGAGCAACTACTGATGAGAGCCACTGTTATATTGGTGTGTGACATATCCTTTGGGTGTACTGTGATAGAAATAGATCAGGTAGGGAACCACATTTTATACAAGGTGTGGCTTTACTCCATTGCATGTTTATGTCAATCCTGACCCTTAATTAGTGGTAGAAAAGCTTTCTCCTTGGGGCATCTGGGTGGCTCAGTTGGTTAAGTGTCTGACTCTTGGTTTAGCTTCAGGTGGTGATCTCAGGGTCATGAGATTGGGCCCCAGGTGAGGCTCTGTACTGGGTGTGGAGTCTACTTTACTTTAATACTTTACTTTGTCACTCTCCCTCTTCCTCTGCCCCTCCTCCTCTGCCTGTGCAAACATGTTCTCTTGAAGAAAGAAAGAAAGAAAGAAAGAAAGAAAGAAAGAAAGAAAGAAAGGCAGGCTCTCTCCTTTACAGATGTAGTATCAGCCTCCAACAAGCAGGTCAAGAAGTGTCTTGGACAGCCCTCAATTTGTAGACAAGATTGGTCCTGGGTTCAAATTAATACTAAAACTGTTACTATGTTCTGTTGATATGTAGCATCAGAAGAAGCAAAATGGACACACACATGACTTCCATTTGAAAACGATTTTTCTCATTATAGAAAGTTACAATGTAATCCCTTTTATTTGTCAGGATGAAAATGCTCTTAGAGCCCCAATTAGAGGAAATAATTCCTTTGTTTTTACCATTTTAACCTCAGAGAAGAGACAAAAAAACACCTCAGGAAAGAAAAAGGACCCCTCCAACTCTCCTGGGATTCTACATTATGGCCCCAGCATGTCGAGGGATCTCAAACCTGATGCTAAGACCATTGAGCAAGGAAGGAACAAATATCGGTCTCATGATAAGGAGGATGCTTAAAATAGAACAAAGGAGAGCTTATACAGTCCATAGAATATGAAGTGATGACAAGTACAGCAAAATGAAGTTGAGAGTGAAAAGGAAATTACACAAGAGGGTAGGCTAAAGAAATCCTAAATACCCCTGGTTTCAGTTTCTAGGAGAAGAAAAAATTCAAAGAATATCCCTACCTTTCAAAGGTGTTTGTTCAAACACAATGGCCCCACTTAGCCAACGTGAGCTCTTTATCTCAGCTATCTAAACCACTTGGATTTGCTCATGAGAGCTGGAAATCTCAGAGACTCTCCTGGTGAGGTTTGCAAAAGACTCAGGAGCAGGCTTGAGGGAAGATCATAGCTCTCTGCTCAGTTACCTCTGGCATGGGTGGCTAGGTGTTATTTCTTTTAGCTTTACAGTAAATAGGAGCTTCTTATCACATTTTTTCGCAGCAGTCTTATGGAGAGATACCCCCAAGAGGAAAGACAGGGAGAGCTGAACCATATTTGGTGAATCTAAACCACCTAAGGTATTTGATTTAGATAATGCACTCTCTCCTCAGATAAATGGTGCAGGCTTTAAGCAGATAACATCCTGTATTCTCTGCTTAGTTTTATCTTTATGGGTACTCTGGAGAAACGTCTTTACGTTTGAAAGTGACAGAGCTGGGATATAAACCAAGACCTATCTATGCCAGACACTGAGCTAGAGGCTATATATAATTAACTCATTATATTCTCATAAAAGAAGAATGATTTGGAGTCCTTTTTGGAGTTTTGAAGTGAGAGAATTGAGGCAAAAAGTAGTTAATTTGTTCAGCCCAAGGACACAAATCCTGTAAGCAGCAGGATCCGTCCTGTGGTATGTAAGTTTCCTGGTGGCAGAGAGATGTGGATGATGTAGTCAGCCAAGGGCTCTGAGGGAAAATAGAAAATTAGACACTTGTTGAGATCTGGTTATTAATCAGAGCCCTGTCTTCCTCTGTATTCTAAGCCAGATAGACAGGGGGATGAGATCAATGGGTATAGACATCAGGATTGGAGATAAAAGATTGGAAAACAGGACTTAAAGGAGAGGCTGTAATCAGGTTTGTTTCATTGTTTCCCCATAAGTTGGACCAATTTACAAGGTGAAGAGGCACAGTTTGAGTGTTGCAGGCTGTGCCTGGCAGGGCGAATCCTGCCGGAGTTTGCCTGCCACATGGAGGAACGGAGATGGAGAGAGCTCTTAAATCTGTTGGAAGGGGCTAGGGTACACATGTTCCCTCTCCTCTTCCATTCTTGCCAATCTGATAATCGCTCTTGTGCTCTTAGGGAGTGAGTGAGAGAGAGAGAAGACAAAAACGTTTCTCTCATTTTTCCCTTCTTGGGAGTGAAATGGAATTTTCCTCCCTTCCAAGGAAATATGAAGAACTAGGGCTTAAGTGTGCCCCTAAAAGTAATGCAACTATCTTTTCAGAAGTTTCTGTTTTGAACTTGAAGGAAAGATTCAAGATTGTTTCTGGTTGAGCTGAGTTGATTATGAATCATAAGCAATGTTCTAGCTTCTGAATTGTGAAATTAATTCCAGCTCCTCTGCTCAAAGCAAGGTAACTCTACACTTAAAGTAATTGAGTGAAATGACCAGTCATTTCAGTGGAGGAAAGCAGTGAAGCCAATCAATCAGTTGACTAGGTTGGCCAAAAACAAAGGGCAGGGATGGATTTCCAATGTAAGTCACTTGTTTCAGTTCCAAGGTGGAAAGAACTCAGTCAGGAACAGCTGGTTGATAATGAGGGTTTGAATACTAATTTAGGTGAATACAAAAGGCTAGTAAAGGATAAAGACGTAAACATGCAAAAAAGATGATGTAATGGCCACAGACAGATACACAAGGTGAAGAAGATAAGATGGTTTTGATATTGGTGGAGAATGAAGACTAATTTGGTTGAGTCCCTGATGATAGGATGAGCTCATAAGTTCAGACTGCACAGAACATTGTGTATGAGCCAGCTGTATTGTCTTTGCATTTAACACAAAGCTCGCTTAAGCAAGGGAAGACATTATGGCAGAGTTTCAGGTTGATGCTTTTTTTTTTTTTTTTAAAGCACATGATGGCTAATATTTAAATGACATAATATAATGTATTTTTCATGATGGAGCTGTAGTTTCCACCAGGGTAACGTCAAGAATGTGACGTTAGTGTATTCTGAATGGTTTGGTGATCTATCCCACATACGTCCAGTGAGTTTTCACATTTCATGGATTAATATGTACTGTGAGTTCTTCTCGTACTCCTAGTTGTTCAGAACATCCTCTGACCTGGTTGCTGTTCTTTATCATCTTGAAAACACAAGACCTCCATCCAACCACATGAACTATCAGTCTTTTACTAGAACTAGAGACCAGATTCTAGTTCCGGGTCTGAACCTCTCTGTGATGTTGGGAAGTCACTTCATTTATACTGGGAAGTCACTTCATTTAAATATTTATTTAATATTTCAACAAATATTTGGTAGGTGCCTAACCATTTTCAGCATTGGGCATGATTTCTGCCTTCACAGAATTTAAAGCTTGAGTGGAGAAGACAGACCATTAAACCAGTCGTTATGATCAAGTGCAGTAAGTGTTATTTGGGAGGACAGGTAGGAGACTGTGGCCATCCAGAGAGGCATGTGCCTCTGCCCTCCAGGGTCAGATAAAGCTTTCTCAGCCTTTCAGCTGAGACTTCAAAGGTTAAGTGAATATTTGAGGAAAGAACATGTTGCAGAGAAGGAACTGCATCTCACTAGTCAGGAAGAGGAGAGATTGCTGGCACAGCATTTTACTGGAGAGAATTTCAGTTTGCTGGCAACATGGAGTATGGGTGAGACAGTGGGAGCTTGGGGAGATTGGGGGGCCATGGGAAGAGGGGAAGGTGTGGTGGGAAGGAGCCTGGTAAGACTTTACTTTCTTTCAATACCAAGTAGGAACAATAGTGTCTACTTCACATACATATTCTGTGAATCCAAGGAGAAAATGGATACCAAGCAGTTCTGTTATTAGAGGAAACTCATTACTGGTATGTTGGTGGTGGACTTTGGCTTACTTTTCCAGGAGAACCCTTTCACACGGATCTAGGCTCTGGGGATCTGTTTGACCAAAGTTGTCATGTGACAAGAATCTTGAAAGAAGACATAAATTGGCCACGATATATTTGAAAATTCGTTTTCTACTTTTTATGTATGTTCATAGGTGTCCTTATTGATTAATATTGGCAATATCAGTCATACAAATCAGACCAGCCTGAGAGAGATTTCCCAGAACTCTCCAATCACATCTTATGGGCAATCATTGCTCATTGCCAGGGTCTTCAAACCTGCAATCTGCACTGTCACCAGTCTGCACTTGGTCCCTTTGGTGGAGAGTTGGATCAAGCTTACATTTTTTTTTTTTTAATGTCCTAGTTCAGTTCACTCTTTCTGATTTTCTTTCCAAGAAGAACCAAATTTAGTAATGTATTGTGAGCAGTTTTCTTCAGAATAACCAGTCAGTATCTTCCTCTGTTGGATAAACTGAGAGCATAGGTTTTTGTATCCAGCGTGTGACTCGTGTCACTGAGTAAGCCTATGATTCTTTATTTTCATGTTTTCACCCACTGATAAGAGAGAACCAAGACAGGTAACTATTCAGAGCTTATGTAAACGCTACAATCCATCTCACTTCAAATGGACTTTGTGTTTTCCAAAGAAAGGTATGTATAATGGGTGGACGACTTCTCGGACTTTCGTTACCTGGTTTCCCAGCTGTCAAGCTTCTTGAGTAGAAAATGTCAGTGAAGTTCAAAGTCGGAGGGAGGATGTGAATTGACTGACTTTTCAACTCTGTTACTTCTAATTCCCATACTTCTCTTAAGGATACAGAAAGAGAGATGCTTCAATAATATGTTATGCTCAGGACGGATACTCAGGTATTTATTAAGATTTATCTGCACTGTATCTTTTGGCATTGACTCATCTTTTTTTTTTTGGATTCAAGAATGTCGTTTTAAGTTTTCAAACACTTTTGAAGTGTTTCCCTTTATACCTGAAGGACTGGGGAGCTCAGGGAGGTGCAGGAGTTTATGGAGGTTTCAGGATTCGAAGGCAAGTTGGAAAGAACAGTGCTGAACATGGGACAGCTACTTCAGAGAGTATGGTAGGGGGGGCTGCAAATGGTATATTTTCTGCTTTTGAAAAGTCTAATTAGCTTTGATTTTTGAGAACGTCACTCTGGGAGTGAGTGTGTGGGGTGTGCAGCAAAAAAGGGGGCATGGCAATGGATTTGAAAAGAGGTTTTGAAATGAGCCCCTACCACCAGAATTGTCAGCACTTCAGTTCCCAAATATCTACTCCCCGTCCTTTGGCAGGATACCTGGGAGGCTCAGATGTCCTTCTTGGAAGCTGGTAAAATTCTTTCATTATGGCAGCTGAGACCAGTGTCTGATCAGCTGCTTTGTAGCCATAGCTGTTGCTTCTGTCACTCTGGCTGGTAGCCTTGGGGCCTCCCTGGACGCCAGTGACCTGGCCTGGCTGGCTGGTCGGTCTTGTTCCTACTGGGATTGGCTTATGCAGATCTGATGGTTATACAGTCCCCTATCCTGCCCATCCTCATGTGGTACTACGGCTCTTTGCTGTGTGGCAGGGAAGACAGGCCCTCCTCCTCCTCCTTCTTTTTTTTTTTTTTAAACCAAGGATTAGAGACCTTTATTTAATTTGCAGAATGGCCTTCTGCTGTTTCTTTGAATGCCCCTTAGTGTTGGTACACTTTGATTGGATGATCTCTTCTTCCTGCTTTTTGAAGTTCAAAGTTTTACACAACAAGGAGAGAATCACCTAGAATTGTCACACTTGCAAGTAAATATAAAGAACAGCCAATTTAATTTGAATATTAGATCACCAGTGAAGAATGTTTTAACATAAGTATGTCCCATGCAATGTTTGGGACGTACTTATGCTAAAACATTCTTCTTTGGTAATCTACAATTCAAACTGAACTGGGTGTCCTGTATTTTATCTAGCAACTGGATAAGTATGAAATCCTAATTACAGATCTTGCAACCTCCCAGGCCCCTTATCACACTTACAGTGTAACTAGGGTATTAGGTGACACAAGGGGAAGAAAGAAATCACTCCTTTTCTTAAACACCTCAGCAGCCACAAAAGGTGCCTTCCCAAGAGAATGGACTCAGGGGCAGTACAGGGATGGACCAGGGCTGAGTTAATATACTTACAAAAAGAATGTTTTCTTTCAAATTTGGCATCCTGAAGTTAGCTCCACAGTGTTTCAGCATGGATTCCTAGAAGGAAAAGGACTTGAGTTTGGCCTACAGATACATACTCAGGGTTCTAATCACTTTTTGCTTAAGTCAAATGGCTGATAAAATATAATGACTTAGACACCTAAATTTTGAAAAGTCAAAATATTTATATATTGGTTGGGTCTGGCAAGATCATTTTGTGAGAAATGCTGAATAAGCAGTTATACCCTTAACCTCCTCCCCCCCCTTCCCCTTTCATTTATTTCAGGGGAAGGAGAGAATATGTCTACGCGGTGACAACAGATTAGTGAACATCTTGGCAAAAATCTGCCAAAATGGAGAAATAAAATGTAATTATCCATACAATGGAATATTATTCAGCCTTAAAAAGGAAGAAGATTCTGACACATGCTATAACATGAGTGAACCTTCAGATTATACTAAGTGAAATAAGTAATTCGCAATAGATAATACTCTATGATTCCACTTATAGGCAGTATCTAGAGTAGCCAAATTCATAGAAACAAGGAGTAGAACGGTTGCCAGACTAGGGTAAGGGGAGTTGCTTAATGTGTATGAAAGTGTTCTGGGGACACCTGGGTGGCTCAGTTGGTTAAGCATCTGACTCTTGATTTCTGCTCAGGTCATGATTTCAGGGTTGTGAGATTGAGCCCTGCATCAGGGTCCATGCTCAACGAGGAGTCTGCCTGGGATTCTTTCTGTCCCTCTCCCTCTGCCCTTACACCCTGCTCATTCTCTCTCTCGAAATTAAGTAAAGTCTTTTTTAAAATGTTAGAAAATGTTCTCAAGATCTGTTGCACAACAATGTGAATATAATTAACCTTATTAACTATCCACTTAAAAATGATCGATATGTTATGTGTCTTCAAAATTAAAGCTAAATTAAAAAGAAAATATCTTAGCTTATTGATTTTGGTTTTCTAACCCGATCTAAAAGGTTTATTAATTCATCTGCTCAAAATTTATTTGGTCGGATAAATTCCCCAGATTATTCAGTTAAGTAGGAAACTCAGTCTACTGGGAATTTTTCAATTCCTTCCTGCTGGATTTTTACCTCATGTTTTCCTAGGTGGTTGGATTTATAGCATAGCATACAATAGGCTGTGAATGTCTAAGTGGCTGGCAGCTTTTAGAATTTTTGTAAAATTCTTGAGGAATAAATATAAAATGTTTACGATAAAATGTTTCAGGTCAGGTGCTGATGTGCTGTTGATTTAGTCAAAATAGAGAGTGAAATAGAAACTTACAATTGGCTCAGCTTACTTTTCCACTCATTCACTGATTCACTGGGCAGATATAAACCAAATATTTAATATGTGAGGCAGTATTTTTCAATTTGATTTGGATTGGTGAGCAATCACGTTATACTTTGAATGTAAATACTATGAAATTTCTGTTTTCCTGGTAGGGTTTCTTTAGTAGGAATTATCTAGACAATTGTCTAAACTTTTGTATTAACATTGCTGGTGGCATGAAGCAGACAGCCTAACACTGGAATTGTATTCTAGAACACTCCAGGTCACTGAGAAGGAAGACAGTAATGTTTTTGGTCCTTAATGCCATAGCATCCTCCCCACAAGAGGATCCTTGGGCATCACTTCCATTCCCTGTCCTTCTGGCTCCCCAAGATTCCTCCGTCTTCTCTCTGGCCTCGCACCCAACTTGTTCTAGATCATTGGTGTGACCACACAACCAGCAGTATGTCCATCTTCTCCTTCATTTGGGCAGAGGAAATGCTCCTCTGCCTTTCAGAATTCAGCATTTATTCTCAGCTTTCCTACTTAAAAATTCCAGTAAACATGTTTATTATCTTTCTCATATTTTTTTTCTCTCAACAAATTTTCCTGGGGTGCTATTAAAATTCTGGAAGTCATGGCAAAGCTATTGGAACAAAGCCACCAGAAATAAGAGAGAGGACAAGGACATGTCCAGGGCAGGCAAGTTAAACCATGGTGTGGCCAATAAACAAAGATGAACAAGAAGAAGCCAATTGAGTGCCATGTTGGACAAAGGAAAGAAGCAACCTAGTATTCCAGAAACAGGAAATAACATGCATAAAGAAAATGTTTCCCGCTCTGCTCCATCACTAATAAAATCTTGTCACATGAATTTTAATCAGTCTGTAACTTTATCCACATAATGCTTCAGCCTTTGTTCTGTCTCTTTTTTTTCTTCTGCTTGGTTGTAGCCTGGGAAGACTTTATAGCTCCACCGGGAGAGAGGGGGAGAAAAAGATCTGCTTGGTACTATTTAAGCTTTTAAAGAGCACTTACTTTATTTTTCCTTTCCTACAGACCTCAGCCAAATGCTGTTCCCTTTTGAAAGAAACTTCGGGTGTACCTGCTCTTTCATCTCCTGTGTGGGAAAACGTCTATCGGCTTGAAGCCCTAGGAGTCTTAATTTTCAAGGATTTTCGTTGTAAGCCGTTCAAGGCATGAGCTAAGGTTTCAGGCAAAGGTAACTTTAGTAGTTGAGCCTGATTTCCACCCGCGCCTCCACCCTCGAGGGCTGTACGGGTAGCTTTCTCTGAGAGGGTAAGCTCCTTAACTAAGATGTAAACTTATGTTCCCCGGTATTTGATAAAGGTTGCTGGAGACTGACACTTAAGAAAAAAAAAAAAAAAAAGGAGAAACTGAATCCAAAGGTTTACAAAGGGATTAGAAAAGTACACTACAGATGGAAAATTTTATGGGAGCTGGAGAAAATGTATAAGTGAAATATCAGTATCATAAAATAACAGGAAATAGTGTAATCTACCTGATGGAGAAAATTGTCACTTTAAAAAACTATCCTAATTTCCTTCAAAATTGTTCTTGTTTTTGAGCCAATAAAGTGCAGCTAAGCTGACCACAGGCCTTTCTTCTGCCAAACTCATATTTGCCCACAGAACCTCTGTGTGTTTACAATTGAAACTTTTCCATTCTTTTTTTTTTTTCTAATTAAAATCAAGCCACCCAGGGGCAGACAGAAATCATGTAATAAAGGAAGAAAATTGCTAATGATCTGGGTGAATTATGATCCAGAAGTTTAGAGAAAAATCAGAGTGAGTGTTAGAGCAATGGACTCAGAGCAAATTTGGGGTCAACCAGAAAAAAAAATGTTTGAGGAGGAAATCCTGTGTTTTCCTTTTGTAAGTAAAAATAATAATATAATTTGTCTTAAGTATGTGCATGGTAGAAGATAAATCAGCGGATGAATGCCTAAGGTAATTATTTTGGGGAAATATGATATTGATGTAATTTTTGCCTGGGTTTCCCCCTACCCCAAACCTTTAGGATGGATTACATGACTTAGTAGACACTATTGCTCAACATATGAGGAAATCTTTGTTTTCTTCTTTAGACAGGACATTATCAGGATTAATTTCCTGTTATCTATGCATATTATTTTGATTGAGATAATTATGACATCTCCAAAGATAATTGCTTGAATTGATTTTATAAACCAGGATACACACACACACACACACACACATGCACACATGCACGTACACACACACACTTCCTCTTCAACAACATGAAGGTTGGTCAGGTATTGTGCAAGGCACAGTGGAGAATAAGAAGATGAACTAGAAATCAAAGATCTAAGTGCAAGTGAAAATATGCTTTTGGGGAGAAAGGAATAAATGTCATAAGAGATGGGCCGATAAAATAGTACTGAAGTTCAAAGGATGGAGGGTAATTTAGGGATGGAATGGAGTCCAAGACAGTCCTCTTAGAGGGGTAGCATTTGCAATGAACTTTCAGGGTTTGCTTGGATTCAGGCGTGATCCTGACTGGATTTGCATGAATCTTAAATATAGTTTCACATGTCTTCTTGTTCATTTATTCATTTGACAAATGTGTATTGTGCTGTAAGTGTTCTATGTTCTGAGGATAGAGCAGTGAACCAAACAGTCGAATAGCCCCTGGTAAGCTGCTATTCTGGCAGGAGGAGGTGGTGGTGGTTGTATTTCAACATTTTATTTTCTTTGAACATTTGTTGCCTTTAAACTACTGGTATTTGCGGCAAGTTGAGAAAAACTGTTTTTCCAGCTAATCCGTTTGTGCCTACTGGAAGATTTTAGACAGGTGTCAAGAAAGACACTGAGATAAAAGTGAAGTATGCATATGTAATAATTCAAATGCAAATTATAGAATTGTTTTGCATTTCCTAAGGAAATCATTTGAAAAGTCATACAGATTATGCATAGTTTGGCAAGAAGTGGAGGAGAAAGGCAGATAATAGTGGTTTGAGAACTCTGCAACTACCAGAAGCAAAGGGTAAGAATGAAAGCAATAGGAAAGAAATGGCCCCTATCATTTATAAGGAAGGATGCAGAGCAGAAGGAATATGACATGGACGGGATTAGTTCAGGAAGCAGAAATTTAGTTTTGGAAGAAAAACATTCCTCATGGCCACTTTATGATGAATGTGTAAGAATTTGTCTCTTCCTACTTTGAAAATAATGTTCAGGTTTTTTGTTTTATACAATCCTTGAGTCTACCCAAGAAGAAGATGAACAGTGTTATAAAAGACAGCTAGCAACAGCTTCTATATAATATGAAGAGCTAGGACTTGTTCATGAATATGCCATGAACAGACTAATTCCACTTACCAGAAAATGGATAAACATATTATCATTCAAGGTTCTATAATCACTAGAAAACAGCTTGTCAGTATTTAAATAATAGTGTTTTTAATCTGTAGAATAAACAAACAGGATTTCTTTTTTTTAATTGAAATATATTTGACATATAACCTTGAGTAAATTTAAGGTATATAATGTGTTAATTTGATACATTTATATATTGTGATATCATTGTCATTGTATCAATAATTAGTACCTCTGCCAAGATTTATAATTATCCTTTCTTTGCAGTAGTTGGAACAATTAAGTTCTAGTCTCTTAGCAAGTTTTATGATTATAATACCATATTGTTGTCCATATTTACTATATTTTGCATTGCCTGTCTAGGGCTTATTTACTATGTGTTGTAAGTTTGTACCCTTAAACAATATCTGTCTTATTTCCCCATTCCCTATCCCCCAGTAACCAGCCTTCTATTGCCCATTTTTATAAGTGTGGTTTCTTAAAATTCCACATAAAAGTGATATCATAAAGTGCTTGTTTTTCTCTATCTGACTTATTTCACTTAACATAATGAGCTCAAGGTCCATCCATGTTGTTCCAAGTAGCAGGATGTACTCCTTTCTCATGTATGAATAATCTTCTGCTCTCTCTGTACATACCACATTTTCTTTTTTTTAAAGATTTTATTTATTTATTTATTTATTGACACAGAGAGAGAGAGAGAGAGAGAGAGAGAGATAGATCACAAGTAGGCAGAGAGACAGGCAGAGAGAGAGGGGAAGCGGGCTCCCTGCTGAGCAGAGAGCCTGACTCGGGACTCGATCCCAGAACCCTGAGATCATGACCTGAGCTGAAGGCAGAGGCTTAACCCACTGAGCCACCCAGGCGCCCAATACCACATTTTCTTTATCCAGTCACCCATCAACAGACCCTTAACACAGTAACTAAGATGTGCAAACAAGATTTCAAAGAGAAGGTAATCCAGTTTTCTTTCTCCCTCTCAAAAATTCTTTCCTCACTGTGGAAGAATCATCAGGTATTCACAAATCCAGCCGTCATATTCTTGCTCTTTTAGGAAGCAGAGCCTGAGGCAAGGATTAAAATGTCAACAATTGATTTCAGAGGTGCAAGCCTATGATGGTGGGACTGAGGGGATAAAGGGACCTTGAGACAAGGAATGATGGGAAGTCATGTGATGTGCTGGGTTACTTCGTTGGCCACTGCTTCACAATGAGTTGAAAAAGACAATAACTTAGTAAAAACCTGTGTCACTTCATGGTGAAGAAATTCCTGGGAGGTTTACAAGGAGAATCACAGCTCAGAGGAGTCCATGGAGAAGACAGCAGAGCTGAGTTCCCTCTGATCTCTTGTTTCCCATTAGCCAAGATTCAACCTCTGGGAGTTAATTTTCCTGAAGTTCTAAGTTGCGACATCTGCCTCTTTATAGCCTCTCAGGAAGCCAGACCCCGTGATGCTCCATAGCATCACATTCCTACCAAGTTAGGAAGGGAAGAGGCAGCTTGGAACATGGCTAGGTAGCTCGGCACTAAGAAAGAATGAGGGAGGCAGTGGAGGGGCTCTGAGAAATTATATGAGTTTTGTGTTCAAAACACCCACCAAAGGTTGAACAACAAATGTCCATCTCCGGGCATTTGTCTCTCCTGTTTGGATCTTCTGGCTTTTATAGTGCACTTCACTCCATTGGTAATTAGGCCATGCCAGGGAAGCACCTTACCTAAATGTTTGCCCATTAAGTGAATTATTTATATATGTTCTTGTTTCCCTATCCAGATCTTCATGAGCTTCGCAGGAACGAAGCCCCATTTATTTCTTTTTCTCCACCACTTAGCAGAGGTCATGATGTACAGCTTTCCTTCAAAATTACACCAAGAAAGAAGGGTAGATGGAAAAAAAAAAGGAAGCAAGAAGTTAGATTGAATGACAAAAAATATTATTATTTTACTTATCTTTCTCTCTACTAAATGTGTAAAAACATCAACTCTGTCAGTAGTTACTTGGTACTTTATAAACCAGGGTTCCCAGTGGGGGTGGGCAGGAAGTATAGAGGAAAAAAGTACATGTACTTGGAAAATTCTCCTGGTGTCAGACCCCAACCCACTCCCCAGAGATTTTGACTGACATTCCTGGCAGAATAGCATACCCAAAGTCATGGAAGTGGGAAAGTGTAGTGTTCTGGGAAAACCTCAAGTAGCCAGGTTTACCTGGCTCTGTTTCCATTTTTACTCTTGAACTCTTAGTTATGTTCATTAGATCGACTCTGCCAGAACAAGGCAGAAAAGGTCTTCTGGATGGCATCTAGATTTTTCCATGACCTGGATTTTTTTTTTTTTAAGATTTTATTTATTTATTTGAGAGAGAGAGAGCTAGCATGCATAGGCAGAGAGAAGGAGAAACAGACTCCCTGCTGAGCAGAGAGCCCCATGGAGCTCTGGGAGGATTGGAGGGTGGAGTGAGGCTTCATCCCAGGATCCTGAGATCACGACCTGAGGCAAAGGCAGCTGCTTCGTGGCCTGAGCAACCCAGGAGGCCCTCACCTGGAATTTCTTGACTCTGCTTGGGTGCATTTCCATTATAAGCCACGTGAAGAAGGCCAGATGAGGTCTCTTTTCCCCTCACATAATTTTAGAAAGTAAGCATTCCAAAAAAAAGTTATTAGTTCCCTAAATTGGAAACAGGAGGAGGAAAACCATAAATGACTTCACAGAAATAGAGACAGGCCGATGCTGCATGACAGCCAGTCTATGGGCATTTCTTCCCGACCCAACCAGCATTTCCAGCTTTCTTGGGGTTAAACATAGCCCAGAAGCACGTTGCTACAAAACAGAATGGAAAACAGAGGACCCAGTTTAACTCGATTTCTCTGGCCCAGGGTGGGTCACTGTTACCCCGAAATAGCCTGTGAACAGCACAGTTCTCTAAGTCCTTCTACCATATTAAATTACCAAAATAAATAGCAGCTATGTTTTATCTGCGGTATCAGCAAGATCATATAACACAATGTAGGCTGGTATCACTTAACAAGCTGGGCTTAAAAAAAAAACCACCAAATCCATAGTGGAATATTGGAAAGAGTCGGGCGCTAATGCATACCACAGCATGCTCACTCATTACTGTATTAGGATGAATTAAAGCCTTAGATCTGACTAATTGATTCAGAATCCCCACGCTCTGCAATGTGATGCCCGCTTTTATAAACCAAACGTAAAGGCTGATTTTTACAGCTGAATGCAGCAAAGCGGCCTGTTCTTGTGAACGATTATACTCCTCTGGGTTGACATAGGATGCGTCCCACAGTCTTCTTTTTTTCGAAAGAGGGTGAAGGAAGTTCGGCTGTTACTTTACTGGGTGATCCAAGAGAAGAAAGGAGAGGACACATCCTACATGAAAACATGAAAATGTTTTAAGATTTTCATCTTATCATCACCTGTAGATTGCAAATGGAGCCGAATCTCCACACTAGAAATTCTGAACTCACTATTGGGGGGCACATCTAGTTTAGTGAAAAATGTGTAGATTAGTTTAATGCAAGACAGTTTTATTACTTTTAAGGATGTATGTTACTTTCACTGAAATGTCAACAAAGTGCTCGCAAATTCTAGCAGGCCTGCTAACTAGACAATTCTTTTTAATCTCTGTTGGTCTATTATCAAACTGTTCATGTTTTAAAAAATTATTTACTTTAAGGTTTAACAGCTCCAGTAATCTTATTTATAATATATTATAAACATTTTCTAAGTTGAGCAGATAAAAATCTAAAGAAGTGAGTTTAAGTTTTTGTGCTTAGCTAAAAGTAAAAAATAATAATAAAAAAGCCCCCCAAACCCAGCTGCCACAATCTCTTGATTAGATGATATAAAAAAATCGTTCTTTTAAAGAAATTTCTATTCTCATTTACATGGTAGTTAATATTAAAAGTGGTAGATAGTAATACATTTATTAAAGAAATTATTGTGGAGTGCCTGGGGGGCTCAGTGTATTAAGTGTTTGGCTTCAGCTCAGGTCATTATCCCAGGGTCCTGGGATCGAGTCCTGCATCAGGCTCTCTGCTCAGGAAGGAGCTTGTTTCTCCCTCTCCCTCTGCCCTTCCCCCTGGCTCATTCTCTCTCTCTCTCTCTCTTCCTTGTTCTCTCTTAAATAAATAAATCAAATCCTAAAAAAAAAAAATTAAAAAAAATGTTACTGTGAACCCAGGTTCTCAGGAGCAAAGAATCGTGGCATTTGAGGAGATGTTCAAAGTCATCCAATTAACCCAGTATAGGAAGCCCTTCCTTCTACAACTTCCCAACAGCAGACTATTTATACTCTTTAACTCCATTAGCGGTGGGAATCTCACTATGTGAGGCAACCCATTCCCTCTTTGGATAGCTGAGACAGTTAAAAAGTTCTTTCTTCAGATGAGCTAAATTCTGCCAACCTGTAACTTTCCATCTGCTTGCCCTACTTTTTCCTCTTGGAAAAATATAAACTAAACATTATTCTTTTTCTATATGTTAACTGTTCAGATATTTAAAGACAGCTGTCTTAATCCCTTTGCATTTTTTTTTTTTCATTTTCCCTTTCATGTAATCTATTATCAAGTGACATTTCTCCATGCTATGTTCTCCTTATTTTTGAGTTTTGGGGCTACAAGTGTAAAAGTATATGTTTTTAAGTTTCATTTTGTCAGAGGAAATACAAATACAAACAGATGATAAAGTAGAAGACATAATTCTGCCTCACAAACAATGCAAAAACTAAGTCAAAACAGTTGAGATACCACATGTAACCGAGAGAGAGACAAAAATTTTTCAAAGATGGAACCAGGAATTTTGGCAAAGAAACAGGGAAACAGGGATCCACCATACCTCTGATGGGAAAGTGAATTGATACAGGCTTTTTGGAGAGCGAGTTCTCTGTGTATATGGCAACAATCAAATTGAAGGAGTTATTGTCAAGAATTAAGGATTTGGACAAACTTTTTTTTTTTTAAGAATTATGGCAAAAACGTCCAAAGTAACAAAGTTGAAAACAATCTTGTAATAGTTCAATAAATTACAGAATACCTCCTATGGTATTAGAAAATTGTGTTTCAGAAGAAAATTTAATGGTGTGGTATTGACTAGAAAAAAAAGCAAGTACACAAGGTCATGTGCCAAGTGATTTCCATTCTCTAAACAATAAAAGTGTAAACAAGTTTGTTTCTCTCCATACACACATATATCTGCATAAGAGAGGATAGATGGATAGATATGAATAACAATGATAGCAACAAAACTGGAAGAATTTTCACCGAAGTGAAGCCAGTGGTCATTTAAATGAAGGCTGTTTTGGTTTTATGTAATCATTTTATGTCATCATTGAAGATCATTGTGAGTCATTTTTCTGGTTCATACTCCATTAGTTTCTTCCACATTCCTTCAGCTTTATGTCATCTTAAAACTTGACAAATACGCTGCCTTTGCTTCTAGGTAAATCATTTTGTAAGACGTACAACAGGACGGACCCCAGGACTGAGGATTACACTGTTAAGGCAATGGGTCAAGGCACCCCAGTTTGCGTGCTGATATTGAAGATGAAAGTTCATTAATTCAATCATGTACTTTTTTTTTTTTAAAGATTTTATTTATTTGACAGAGATCACAAGTAGGCAGAGAGGCAGGCAGAGAGAGAGGGGGGATGCAGGCTCCCTGTTGAGCAGAGAGCCCGATATGGGGCTCGATTCCAGAACCCTGGGATCATGACCTGAGCCGAAGGCAGAGGCTTTAACCCACTGAGCCACCCAGGCGCCCCTTAATCATGTACTTTTAAAATCAAATGCTTATGAAACACCTAGATTAAGTCAGACCTGTGCTAGATATTGGGCTTCTCAGGCATGTATAAATCAGCATCTTGTTCTGCTTTATGGACACTTAAACCTGGGCTGGGGACTCTTCATCTACTCATTCAGCCCCAGTGGTCCTGCGTCCCCCTCCAGGGCCTATGCTGTCCCCTTTCCAGTGTGTCCCCTTAGGGGTGCTCTGAACATATAGAGTGAATGGCCCCAGGCCTCAGGGTGGCCTAGGACGTTGTGAAGAAAGCTTGCAGGGCTCAGACATAAATTCTGGGTGCCCATGTGTCTCCACAGGGTCCCTTGCAGGTGGGATGGGATGAGAGGGAGTATGCAAATAAGGACATGGGCTTCAAGGAGAGGGAGGATTTCTCATTTGAACCCTGCTCTCTGAGTCCTTGGGAAGGTATGTTTGTTAAGGTAGGAAAATAGAACTATTTTGCCTGACAGTTCACTTACTTTATTCATACCTTTTAAATATTTAGACATATTGTATGTTGGGCTCTTGCCCTGGACCCCACAAATATTAGGGGAACACCTGTGTTTGAAAATTATGTAAGGGGTAAAACCAACAGGTTCTGGGGATTGGGAATGGGTGTTGAGGTAGAGGGGAGTCTACATAGTTGTTGGGTTTTGCTCTTAAAGGAGGTGGATAGTGACAGCATTTCCTGGGAGGGAAAGCATGGGGAAGGCTAAAATTGAGGACATGTCAGGAGTTTATGTCTGATATGTTAATTTTTGGTATCTTTGAAAAATCTAAGAGATGTCAAATAGAATTCATTAATTTGAAACTCAGTCTGACTATATCCTCCAGCATCAAAAGAAACAGAAAACCACAGGAGCTTTCTGCTTGGTTAGCATGGATAGATGAGGGTAGGGCTATGGGAGGAAGAGAAAACCTTGCAAAGGATCGAATCCATTTATACTCTGCTGAGTGATACAGCACTGAATAATGATAAGACTAGTCCATGGCAGGGGTACCGGTAGTTGAATATGAGCAGTGGGTCTCCTGGGACCTCATTCTAGAATTATTAGGACCTTTATACTGTTGCTTGTATATCAGAATTGTAGTATTGGAAGCTGAAGTGTTAGCCTCTCCTTGACCTAGCATTGCATGCACACTGTTTTGGTGAGTTGTCATTGCCCTCCTCCCTGTCCTCCCCCTCTTCCTCCAGCTCCTTCTCCTCCTCCATCTTCCTAAGGCAAGGTACTAGAAGCCATACAAGGGAGAAGGAAGTTCATTTGACTAGTGCCTTTTCAATTATTTATTTATTTTAAAAGATTTTATTTATTTATTTGACACAGAGAGACACAGCGAGAGAGGGAACACAAGCAGGGGGAGTCGGAGAGGGAGAAGCAGGCTTCTTGTGGAGCAGGGAGCCCCATGTGGGGCTCGATCCCAGGATCCTGGGATCATGACCCGAGCTGAAGGCAGATGTTAAATGACTGAGCCACCCAGGTGCCCCAAATAGTGCCTTTTTAAGGAGTATTTTCTTGGCTCGGTTTATATTTTAAAAGCATCAAGGTAGAAGAGGCTACATCCTTCATCACTGAACAAACTGTTCTAGGGTTTGAGATCAATAAATCTCAGAGCAGATGGGTTCTTCACAGTCGAATGAAGACCTGAATGTTCTCCTGAAGTGGTCAGGAGAACAGTCTCCTTAACTTCTGATAAATATATGGTTCCTATCTCTGAATTAGGGTGCAGAAGATTTGGTCCCTTGGTCATCAGTGGGACTAAACAGCATGAGACTAGAAGGTTTGAACTCCATCTTTACTGAATATGTGGTTCAATGGTATCCAGAAGGATTTGTTATAATAACGTCAAGTTCAATGGGAAGACACCTTCCCAATGCCTGAGATCACATATAGAATGAGTAGCTAAACGAGGGGGAGAACCTGTAGCTTCTTTTTCCCCCCTTTCAGACATCCAAATGAGAACTGCTCATCTTAAAGATAAAAGTAGTCTCTTCTACATCTAAAAATGTTCAAGCCTATGTACATGTAATATTTATTTATGTCTCCCATGTGGTGATTGAAGTACACATGATTCTGGAACATATGGAGTACTTTTCCTTTTAAAGTAAACAGAGATTGTTAATATTCAGGAAGAACCAATGACAAAATGAGTGTTGGTGCTTCTAAAGCCCCAAGAGTTTGAGAAAGTTACTAACTTCAGGTCACACACACACACACACAGGTCACCTCTCCTGTGATAATACCAGTTTCTGAGCTAAGTTTGGCCTCCATGAGGACTAACATGAGGCTTGTTTTCAAGTTCCTTGGGTGTCATAGTGGGTGATGGGATAACGTAATCTCTGTTCAAGGTGGTACGGTACTGGATTTTAGACCAGAAGCCAATCCTGTTACATACATGATGAGTGGTCCTTGCTCAGTCCAGTTAAATGAGTTAGCTCAGTCTGAGGTTAGTGGGACCATGGACTAGGTTCACACTCAGTTTTGAGCCTATTAGATTCATTTTAATCCCTGACCATAGACTGTGTGCTTAACCTTAATTTTACATGGCATAAACTACAGCTGAACTTTATTTATGCAACTCACTACTGTTTAATTACTATTGTAAAGGAGGAAAAAGCTTTCTCTACCCTCTTAGTTTAAGTGACTGCAGCTTGTGAATTAAACTGACAAAAGGAAGACTAAGAGGGGGGAAAGGCACACATGCTTTATTTGATGTTAATATTTTAATATTTTTCTGTGCATGGAGACTTTTATAGAAAAGAAACAAATACACAAAGAGGTGGTTAGACCTGGGGGCTGATATGCCATTTTAACAAAGAGGTTTAAGCTTCTAGGGGTGGTTTGTTGTGGGAATGTAAATATATGGGGGGCAGAGGACTAATGGAAGATAAGGGATATTTCACTAAGGTTTGTTTGCAGACTTATCTCAGTGCTGACTTTGCCTCCAGTGAAGAGTTGTTCTCTTCCTGGTTCTGTCTAGAGGAGGGGAAAGATCTTCACAAAGGGAAATTTATGTCCTGCTTTTTGGCCCATAAAAGGAGGGCACAGAGCTCTTTCTACATTTGTTACTTGTCTTCAGCTCAACATCCTCCTTATGTCAAAGTATGCTATTTGGGAATGGGATATATGGATTATGGACAATATCAACAGAGATTTAGAGAAAGATGAATAAAACATTATTTTGTGACTTTGAAGATCCCATTGGCTACTAAGAAAGGCATGCACATGCATAATCACCATAATGCAGGTGATACTAAAAGGTTTGGGCTCCAAGTCCAAAGTTGGTGCAGAGGAGGGGGTGATGACTTTCCTTTGGAGAAGCCAGGGGAAGATCAGAGGAGTGATGGCTGAGCAGAATTTGGAGGGCTGGATAGGTGCAGTGGCTGGGGTTGTGAGCAGAACTTTCAGGTAGAGGGGAAAGTATGCTTAAGGCATTGTGGCAAGAAAGAAAAGTGTGCTGGGTGTAATGCAATATTATAGCAGCTTAAAGTGCAACTGGCAGGGGTCCCAGTGTGGGGATGGGGGGTTGTGGAAGAGGAGGCTGGAGGGTAAGAAGGGCAGTTGAGTAGATTACTGGCCTTCAAAAGTGGGTCAAGGGAAGGAGGACAGTTGGGTAACACACTCTTCTCCAAGGGATCAGAAACATGACTCCATGTTTTGTGGGACCAAAAGTTATAGAAGATTTAGGAGTCTCCTAATGAAGTTCAAAACTACAAATATAAAATTTGGTGTGAAAGTTAATATTTGTTTAGAATGAAAAATAAATCACCACAAATTAAAATGTATTTAAAAACTTGAAAAATATTGTAATAAAAAAGCCAGAAAAGAACATGATTTTAAAAATTAACTAATAATTCATTATAATTAATTTTTGATTGCATAATAATTCAATGTCTCTTCACATAATGATTTTGTAATACTTTTTTTTTTTCTACACCAGACATAGAAAGACAGTTAAATCCTTCCTCTTTTATGGTGGATCCAAAATTATTTTTAATATTGATAATTTTTTTTTTTACTGAAGTATAATTAACATACAGTATTATATTAGTTTGGGATACACAATTTAATACTGACAATTTAATGAGGTTTCTTTCAAACAATTCATTCATAATGTTGCAAATTTTTAGAATTGCTGCCAAATTTGGGAAAAGCATCAAGTTTCTTTCCTATTTGATCTATAAAACTTAGAAGACCTTTCCATGAGTAAATTTTGGATTCCATCCATTTTAGACCTACTTCTTCTACTCACACACTTCTTATGCCAGGTGCTCTAGTATGTGTTTCTATTGTGGCCCTGCTCATTCTGTCACAACTTAGGGTGGAGTTTTAATGGGGCCAATAGGAATGTTCTTGGAAACCGTTCTTACACTAACACCACCGGCAAGAATTTACCTATGCATGGAAGTGTCTATGAGCCACACAAATATATTCCACTAAAACAAACTAAATTGATCCCAAACTTAATTTCTTTTATTGGGATTTCAAAAATGCCTACAGCTACCTCATGGTGGCCAGACAGAAGGAAAAGATAGAGCGGATGGAATATCTTAGTTGCATACATTAAAAAAAAAAAAAAAAATTGACCATATAAGACACTTTGTTGGGGCACGTGGGTGCCTCAGTCAGTTAAGTGTCTGCTCTGGTGAAGGAATTTGCTTTTGTTTAGAATTTTTTGGCAACAGTTGTCTCTCCCACTATAGGTTATGGTGAAGGAAATAGCATGTAGGCGTTGGTGAGAATAATGACTTTAGACTTACTGTCTTCCAACAGCAGGCATGGCTGTCTTGCTCCTTCTGAGAAGGTTGCTAAGCACAGACTTTAACCCAGCCTTTCAGGATTTGTTCATTACATTACTCAAGAATGAGGAAATAGAAAAATAAACATGAGCCTTTGAAAATCTTTTGTGGCATAAGAGAACAAAGCATTAGTTACTCAGAAAAAATGGACAGATTTATTTCATGAGGTGTAAGAAATATTTACAGAACATCTTGTTCTCAATGAGAATATTATTTCTATTTAAGGCAGGGTGAGATAAGAATTTTCAAAACAAAAATAGTAATCAAAATAAATTCTGTTTTAAAATACTAAAATGTGGACTCCATGTCACAGAACACTTTAAGAATGAAATAGACAATAAGCTGAGAAACTATCCCAGATTTCAGAACCAATTAATATAAAGATACAAATACGAGAGAATTATTAGCAACAGGAAGGTCAATTCATGGAGACTCAGGTCTTGAAGAGTAAATATTCTCACTTAGAAATAACAAAAACAAAGGGGTGTCTGGGTGGCTCAGTCGGTTAACCATTCGACTCTTGATTTCGACTCAGTTCATGATCTCGGGGTTGAGGGATGGAGCCCCACACTGGGCTGGGGGATCAGCACAGGGTCTGCTTGTCCCTCTTCCTCTGTTCCTCTCTCCCCACCTTGTGCTTTCTCTCTATTTCTTTAAATAAATAAATAAGGAAAATCTTTTTAAAAAAGGAAAGAACAAAAACAAAGATGAAGAAAACTCCCCAGATACAAAAAATTATGATACCAATAGATTTGCCCTTTTCCAGTTTGTATTAACGTTCACACAATAAAATGCATTGGACACTGTTCAGAAGCTTCAAGAATAAAGGGAGATCCTAGCCACTCTAGGGCAAAAACAATACCATAAATACCAAACAAAACACAATGGTCTGAAGAGACTGTAGGCATCTTTTCTGAAGCAAAAAAGTTGCTGACGTAGTTGCAGAACCTTTTTTCCAAAAAGCAACCGATCTTAGAGTTTTACAAATTGACCCTCTTATTTCTATGAAATTAGATGACCTTTATCAGCTGACTGCCACAAAACTGTTAAAAAATATCCTCAAGGTGACTAAGGGATGAGTTGAAATGAGCACTGAAAGAGAAATGCCAGGTAGATGACCTCCTCTGTACTTGATGCCACAAAATTTGGAGGTTCCCCTATTTGAGCAGACTCAACACCTTTGCATTTTCTTGTATTTTTTCCCTCTATATTTTGGAAAGTTATCTTGAGAGGATTGCTTTCTATCACAGCATTATGCGATTAGGGAATACTGAATAAAAGCCAGTTAGAAAGGCAGCATTTTCTTGTTGGAGTTTTACTGGTGACAAACATGTGTACGTGTGTGTTCATCTGTGTGTGTATAGTTGTGAAAGGCAGGAGTATGAATTTGTTGCTGGAACTAGATTTTCTGTGAACTAGACAAAAGCATAGTTTTATTGATACCACTAAAGGAGATAACTTATATTTGATCTGGGTAACAGTTAAGATGTAATGAAAGGTAGATCCTGAGTAAATCAGGATGGTTATTTTAAGATTAATTTAAATACATATAAATACATCTAATTTAAGTGCTGTTTTTAATATGATAAAAATATAAACCAGTGACTATGTATAGCAACAAAAAAAATTCATTTTACCTGTATTTTTTGTTAATATAAACCATACTATTTTACATGTAAGCTTTCAAAAGTCAGAAATCATGGTCTTACCAACTCTGCATGCCTGAATTTCTATTAGAGCTGAAATATTTTGTAAAACACTAAATTGGAAATTAACATCATCATTGGGCTTAAATGGTTATTATTTCAAAATACAAAAATAAACCCATGCCCCACTTCTGTAATTTAAAAACATTAAAAACTGAATTCACAAATTATGGCTACCACATAATTTAAAGTTAAGACCCTCAGTTATATGAATCACAGTAAATATAATGTAATGCATTACATGCCAATTGAATAGGAATTTCAAACTATAAGTGAATTTCAACCATCTGAGTTCCAGCTTGCCAAACACAAATTGAAATTGATTTATCTCCCTTAGACTGTCTTTTATGTGACCATAAGGAAAGACAATGAGTTATATTGCCAGTTTTAAAAGTAAAATTTCTGGCAAATGTTATAGTTCAGAGAAGGAAAATAAGAGAATAGAATAGAGTTAGGGAAGGCTCCATGGTGGAAGTTAAGCCTTTTGTAGATTAGTAAAGTCTTATTTTAAAAAATAGCCTTTTCAGGGACGCCTGGGTGGCTCAGTTGTTTAAGCTTCTGCTCTGGGCTCAAGTCATGATTCCAGGGTCCTGGGATCAAGTTCCACATCCGGCTCCTTACTCAGCCGGGAGCCCATTTCTTCCTCTGCCTGCCACTCCCCCTGCTCCTGCTCTCTCTCTCTCTCTCTCTGACAGATAAATAAATAAAAGCTTAAAAGAAAAAAAAAGACTTTCAGTTTCTCCTCTTCTCTCCCCTAGAGGAGCATAACTGAGGAATCTACCTACTTTCAGCCTGAAATCAAGTGACCCTCCAGGAGTGTTTACTGGACCCCAGCCCTCTGCCAGCTTTGCTGGTGGCCCAGGCTTGAGAAATGTCCTCTTTAGAATTAAACCTGGTAAAGGATAGGTACATTAATTAGTTTGATGGTGGTAGTCATTTCTTCAAGTGTATGTGTATGTATGTATATATATGTATGTATACATACATATATATATATATCATAATATCACATTGTATGCCTTAAATATATACAATATTTATTTGTCAAAAAATAAAGTTAGACCTGAGTGTGTCCACAAACACAAAAGCAAGCCTGACATGAACCTTTGCCGAAAATGCAAATCCAACCTAAATTGCCACCCTGTTTTTTAGGTTAAAGAATTCTGGCTGGTTATTTTTTTTTCCAAATTAATTTTGGATCATGAGATTCTATTAGCTGGTTTTTGCTGGCACCGCATTGCTGAAAGGATGACAAGAAATAGGGAGCCTTGGAAATTTTACATGTCTGCCCTAAGAATTCCACTCCCATTTTATAACCCAAAAGTCTTAGATCATTTGGATCTGGTTTAGATAAGCCAACTAAAACGAAACCAAATCGGTGAATCTTCTAAGCTTCCCCCAGCCACCCTTCATTAAGGGAAGAGTCATTTTTGCCTTTTATGAAAAGGCAGAGCCAAAAGACCAATCTTCACTGATTTTCCTTTCATCCAAAACTTTTCCCACAGTTCTGCTGCCAACTCAAGAGCAGAAGTTTCAATTTTTTGCATTGCTGTTTTCAGATACAGGAAAGTTATATGGGGACATTCCCTATAGCCCTTTTGGGCCATAGACATCCCTTTGGTTCAAGGGTTCCCACAGAGCCATAGACAAGGCCATCGTGAACCCTCAGGCACCCAGGCATCAGCTCATCTTCTCCCAAAGATACACTAAGCCACATGTATCTTTGTTACCGAGGACTCAGCGAAGACACTGTATATGAATGCTAGACATGTTAAAAGCTCTTTTGGGTCTTCATCAAATATGAGCCAGAGGGACACCTTGGGACACCTGCAAGAGATTGTAGAAAGGAGAAGATGCGTCAACATTCTTACCTCTGGCTGTTCAAGCTCTCTCTGCTAACCCCAAAGAGAGCATATTATAGAAGAGAAAGAATAGTATTCTGCCTTTGGTGGATACGTTCTGCTCTGACTTCTTGGGAGTTCTCATTTTCAAGGAGGACCTTTGGCTCCCCATTCACTTCCAGTAGGTGGGATCTGAGGCAGAGGAGTCTCATACTAAATTCCAACCCATAGCTGGGGCACCCGGATGGCTCCGTTGGTTAAGCATCTGTCTTCGGTTCAGGTCATGATCCCAGGGGCCTGGGATCGAGGCCCAAGTTGGGCTCTCTGCTCATCAGAAAGTCTGCTTCTCCTTCTGTCCACCACCCACTCATGCTCTCTCTCTCTCTTTCTCAAATAAATAAATAAATAAATAAAATTTTAAGAAAAGTCAATGAATTCCAAACCGTAGCAATTACAGAATCCCAGAACACTAGAAGTGGAAGTTGTCTCTGAGATTGTGTAGTCCATTATCCACATTTTATGAGAGACAAATGTGGCTCAGAGAGATTGGGTGCCTTTCCCATGGTCTCACAGCCAGTTTGAGTCTGAACCAGGATTAGAGGCTAGGTTTTTCCATGACTGGCAGCTCCAAATCTGTCTTCAGAGACTGATGGTTTCTTTTTGGTCCTTATAAATTAGAAAATCTCTGAATTGCATTCAGGTCATTACTTTTTGTTCCTTATTTTATTACATTGCAACTTTTAGTCTCAACCCTTCGGAAGTCTGTAAAACTGACTTAAAAATCTCTCATATTCTCAGCGATGACTGTGAGTGTTTTACTACAGTTTGGCCAAACTCAAAAAAGAGAGTCCTTGATTATGAGAGCCCATGAAACTCTAGAACATATATTTTCAGAGGCACCATGAGATTTTGACTTCAGGAGGGCAATTAATTATGGTTATCCTGTTTAGAGCCTAGCACAGTATATATAGTAGGTCATCAACAGATATTTTTTCAAGAAATTCTTCCCCCACCTATCTAACTGTACAGTTTAGCAGCTCAAGTGATATTGTCCTCTTCGCTGCAGCTCATGTTCAAAAAGTTTATACAATCCGTTCTGTCTCACACAGATCTTCAATTGGACGTTCCCTACCTTGTGTTCTATGACTTCCCATTTCTTCCATTGGCTTTGTCGGTACATCAGTTATACCCATTGCTCTTTTGTTAAATTCCATTTATTAAATTACAATATATACACAGAAAGATGCTTGTTAATTAGATGGGCTTCCTGCATTTTCTCAAAATGAACAATGCTTGCTTTTTTTAAAAAAAGATTTTATTTATTTATTTGACAGAGACAGAGAGTGCACAAGCAGGGGGATCAGCAGGCAGAGGGAGAAGGAGAAGCATGCTCCCAAAGATCAAGGAGCCCAATGCAGGCCTGATCCAGGAACCCTGAGGTCATAACCTGAGCTGAAGGCAGTCACTTAACTGACTGAGCTACCCAGGCACTCCTAATGTCTGCTTTTTAATGAAAATACAAAAGCAGTAGTAGATCATATCCCAGTCACTGAGAAATTCACAATCTCTTAAAAAGGAAATACCTACATGAAAAAAAAAATGGACTCTTCAAAGAACTTGTGCTAAAAATGAACAGACCATATGATATTTGTTGGGAGAGTTCAGAGGAGAAGGAAGACTAGGAATAGTCTGGGAAGATTTCATGGAAAACAAAATTTGGGCTAGGACTTAGAGGTAAGCCATGACTTGGAAGAGGAGGAGGAGAGGGAAAGACAGCTTTAGTTGGAGAGACAAAGTGGCCAAGCATCACCATGTTCAATGGAAGGCCAGTAGGTGAACAGCAAATGGAACTTTGTGAGATGACAGGACTGATGTTATATATTACAAAAATTCTGTTTGGAAAGACAGGGTCTTATATTTTATACTATATTAGATGTGGATTATACCAGGGACTGAATTCTTTTTTTAATGGGACGGGAGTCAGTGAAGAGGACAGACCAATTGGGAGGCATAGACTGTAGTATAGTCTTTGGTGATAGTACGTCCTAGAGATATTTAGGGTTCAACTGGCACCAACCCGCACACAGGCTCTGAAGGGGCTTGGCTTCATGTGACAGCATCAGGAATGATGTGTGAGAGACCATGGCATAGCTGCGGTGTTGACCATGATTTACCTGATGGTAAGGAATTAAAGGCCAATCATGATTTAATATGTCATTCCCTGCATCACATTTGAGGCTGAGCACTTAATGTTTTCATTCCAAAAACGACCTTGTGAGTTTTTACTACGAGATTGGCCCACAAGGTGATATATTTTTGGTCAAAGGCTTTTTTGATGAGCCTGAAGAAACAACAACTCCATCTTTCTTTCATTTGTGAGCCTGACCCCATGCAGAGGTATGGGCTGGGCAAATAAATAGCAAGAATAAGAACGTCTTTATTCCCCTCCCATTCCCTTGACTTTGTCCTTTGTACCATGGCAAACTGGAAGGGGACGCAGAAGCATTAATGCAGTTGCAGGAGGCAAGCACACAGTGGCCCCAGAGGAACAATTTTCAATATGCTATACTGTTGTGCGAAGTTTGCAACTCCCATCATTTGACTCAGTCCCCTTCTAGTAAGAATCAACAGTGCCGAGGTGCTCAACGAATATCCATTAAATAATATCCACTAAATGTCCACTAACATCCACTAAATAGCCACTTAATATCCACTAAATCTAAGGAAATACCAGAGTTTTACAAATTCTCCACGAAGATTGACTGGGGCCCTCTTCTGAGGCTACCACTCCAGAGTGTCTTCCCGGCATGTAGGGCTGACACTTGATAAATAGTGTGACACTCGATAAACAGTTAGTGGGTAAAGAATTAATGATTTGGGGAGATCTAGTGTTTTAGGAGCCCGATGTACTGGGTTTGTGAGGAAGGAGGTGAGAGGCAGGGAGAACTCAGGAACTTTTGTTGTAATCCAGACCTTTGATTGTGAAGGCCTCAATGCCAATACAAAGCAGAGGTTAGGGTGTGATATTTTATGGAGAATTTCAGGGTTGCCTTGTGGCTCAATAGGGAAGCTGTTCAAGTAAGGGCTGAAGGGGAGGAAACTAATTAAAGACAGTTGGGTGTTTGGGTCTGAGTAGAAACAGTCAGATTGTGGGGAGTGGGAAGGGGTACGCTCATTTGTACTTGTACGCAGATTCGATTAGGGTTGTGATAGAAGTCTTTGCCTGGAGGCATCCTGAGAGTAGGACTCTCCAACAGGTGTCCGAGCGGAGGCCTGAGCTCAAGGTGTCCTCAACTGATCGACCAATGGAAGTACTCAATCCAGCCAGTAAGTTAGACTGACATTGCAAAATCGACCATGCGAGGCTTAAAAAAAATCCTTTTGTCATTCGTTACCCAGTAATCAAAATTCTTTTGCAAAACCGGTGCATTTTATTCAAATTCAGAATGCATCCAATGGGACAGCTACAACAACAAATGCAATTTGAACTGCATTTGTAGTGTCCAAATGAAGGGCAACGTTCTATCAAAGTGTTCTTCCATCTTTCCTCAGTACCATCCCCTAAGGGGTCTGGTTGGACAACTTGACAGTGACAGTATTTAAAGATAATAAAGAGATGAGTTCACTGGGAGAAGAGCACGCAAGAGCAGAATCTAAGGACCACAGGGAACAGAGGGTGTGTGTGTGGGCGTGGGGGGAGGAGGGATGGAAAAATGAGACAGGGGCTGGATGCATGTAAAGGGTACTGAGTCCACCAATTTGCAAGTCACTGAATTAGGGAAAGAGAAGAGTTTTAAGGAGGAGGTCAGAAGAATGGTCAAGTACTGAAGAAAGGTAAAAGAGAAAAATCAAGAGAAGACTACTGAATTACAATTTTTCAAGCTGGACTTAAAATTTATGTCTGGGGCCGTATGTGTTTGTTGATAACTCATCCGAGCAATTTCACAAATTAAGTGGAAATAACCGCTTGCCCCTAGTTATTCGGAGCTATGCATACCTTTTAAAGTAAAGCAGTCTGCAGTTTTCAGTAAGCCGTGTTTGTGAGGGGGAGCCACATCACGACAAGAATTCAGATATACAGTCCCTTTCTTAGTAGTGAAGGCCAGTCATTGTTAGCATCAGGGAAAACAGTCCATCTAAGGTCGAGACATATTTTCAGCAGGAACTGGCAGCCATTGGGTGGCTAACAAAGAATTTTCAGTGTAAGGACCAAGGGGGAGGTCAGCGGGCTCCGATGTTCGGGTAGCTAATGTGCTCAGCGTTGTGGTTGACCAGGCATGAAGACACAGCACTAACCACACAGGGATGATTTTCAGGCCACTGCTCTGTGGGATTTTGTTTATGGGTCAGTTCTGCAAACACCTTCCCTCAAACCAAATATTCAAGTAGCTTCAGGTTGGAGATAATTAGGTAGGTGGTGGTTCTGCGTACACATTAAGTCTCAGGCTTGACACAGTCTGAGAGATCGCCTAGCCCAGTGCCCCCCGTCTATGGTCTGTTCTGCTTTGCAATATCACAGACAGACACTCCGCCTGTTTCTGCTTGATTGCTTCCAGCAAAGGGCCATTCACTATGCTGTGAAGAGGCACTTTTCTAAAATTAGTAATCTGTATCTTAGAACTGTGAATTTCCTGGAACTAGCATTGGGATAGCACAATCTATTGGTCACTATTCTTAGCACTTTACATATATATAAAAACTCATTTAATCCTCTCCTTAACCTCATGGATAACATGGTCATCTGATAAAGCAAATGCTAAATATGAATATTATAAATATAATTATAAAGATAGATATAAATATGAATATTTCCTATTTTTATATGGGGAAATTAAGGCCTGGTTTTGTTATGTAATATTCCTAAGGTCAAAGGGTTCGAACTAACATCTGAGCTCATAGTTTGCTTTAATGCTTAATCTTTCTTGCTAGTTATTCAAATATTTGAGGACAGTTACTGGGGTTCTCCCAAGCATACTTTTCTCAGGCTAACTGCCCCTGGTTAATGTAACCATTTTTTTTTCTCATGCCATAGCTGTGATCTTCTAGTAAAGCATAATTTAGTTTGTCATTGCCCCTCTTAAAACTGGTGCCCGGAACTGAGTATAGACTAGCCAGGGTCTGACTAATGCACAGAATTGTGAATCATTCAATGGTTAGGTTCTAAAACCAGCATGCAAGGCGAAAATTGAGTAGAGCCCAAATTACCCTTGAGAAAGCCCTTAACTAACTCATAATAGAGAGTACATATGATATTGTGTGTACAATACTGAACAGAAATTCTTCTGTTCATTAAAATTTGAGAACCATTGTGGTCAACTAAAGAAGGAACAAAAAGAAAGTCGATATGCAGATGCCTGGGCATTAACAACATTCTGCTTCTAAGGTAATGATCAAATTGCTCATGTTGAATGAAGGGAAAATTGTTCATTGATCCTCTTTACTTGCAGTATTACTTCATTCTGATCAAATATTAAGCTCTATAACTTCACATATGTTAATGTATTTGTGTTGCAATGAGGATTAAACAAGAGGGGAGAGGATAGGGTCTAAAATCAGTTTGTAAGTTCATCGTAAGATAAAAACAGGCTTCACCATCCAGCGGCCATCCTAACAGTGGGATATCACCCCCAAGGGGGCACAGATTGGTTCTTAGAGAGGGAATCTTACTTTGTTTTTATGTATGAAGTCCAAACATGCACACAATACACAGGGAGATATACACCGCCTTTATGTCATTAAAATTTCATGGGACAGATGACAATTACGAAGACAGGTCTAAACAGGCTCGTCAGGGGGTGATCAGGGAAAGATCAGGAAATGCTTTGGTACAGCATTGCCCTTGATTTGGACACTATGAATGTGGTTCAACCTTGCATTTGTTGTTTCAACAGTCATAGTGCATGCATGAATTGAAATAAAACTCACTAGTGTTACAAAAGAAATTTGATTATTGCATTCTGATGAAAACACCAATGCTGTCTACCTAAAGTGACTAATTTTGCATTGTGACATGTCAGTCAAATCTTAGTGGCTGATGCTTGTACTTCAGTTGATGGATGGATTGAAGATACTTTTAAGAAGATCAGAATTGGTGAGTTTTCTCAGCCAATGTAGGGCTTTTAGCTCATATGCTATATGCTGTATATACCTGTAGAGGCCCAAGAATTCAATTGCCTTTGGTTTTGATTGATGAGTCCCTGTAATGCTGCACTGAGAAAAACAAACAGAAACAAATCCTAAATCCCACGATATGACTCATTCCAGCAGAAGTTCTCTCATATGTATCTCAAATCCATCATCATCATCATCATCATCATCATCATCATCACCAGAAAAAATGCTCAAAGCTCACCCTCTATTGGTTGTATCTGTGTGTTTGTTTGCAAAGGATGGATCATTTGGCTTTTGCAGGTATCTTTTGTGATAATATATTTATTCCCTTCTCCTTGCTGCTTAACAACAAATATCAAATTCCTTCTCAGGGAAGAAACTGTCTAGGTAACACAAAATGTCATTTAGTTATGAAATATGACCTATGAAGGGTCTAGGAGGAAAGAGCAAATATAAAATCTAGATTGCTCTGCACAAGAAAATATGATGCATTTATCCTGGAGAAAGGGAGTAGAGGGAAGGTCATGGTAGGGTTGAGATGGGTTCTTGTACCTACACCTTAAAGAAAGAAGGGGTTGCTGGATGAAATGACCGTGTCTCTATTTGTAAAGAGCCTTGGTGTCTATCTCCCAAGGTTCATTAGAGAATTATAATCCCTCTTTCATTATCTATCATTTCAGTGTATTAGTTTAAAGATTTTATTTATTTATTTGTCAGAGAGAGAAAGAGAGAGCAAGCACACAAGCAGGGGGAGTGGCAGACAGAGGGAGAAGCAGACTCCCTGCGGAGCAAGGATTCCAGTGGGGGACTCTATCCCAGGACCCTGGAATTATGACCTGAGCCAAAGGCAGACACTTAACCAACTGAGCCACCCAGGTGTCCCTCAGTGTATTATTATTATTTTTTAAAGATTTTATTTATGTATTTGAGAGACAGAGAGTGAGAGAAGAGCATGAAAGTGGAGAAGGTCAGAGGGAGAAGCAGACTTCCCATGGAGCTGGGAGCCCTATGCAGGACTTGATCCTGGAGCTCTGGGGTCACGACCTGAACCTAAGGCAGTCACTTAACCAAGAGAGCCACCCAGGCACCCCTCAGTGTATTATTTTAAAATTAAGAACATTTCAAGTAATCATAACAGAAATTCATATGTGTACAAAATGGAACAGATGTTGATATTTACTATATTTGCTCAGGATCTATTTTTATTTTTTAATAAGCCTTACAAATAGCAAATCCCATGTCTACCCTTTCTTTGTTTCTCTTCAAGAGGAATCAATTTCCAAAAATTGGTGGATCATTGTCAGAGATTCTTGTTATGTATATATTTATTATATCTTCCCATATATACATATATATTCATTAACAACACTCACTATTGTCTTTTGCTTTTACATTTTCAAGAGAGAGAGAGATTTACTTATTTATTTTAGAGAGAGAGAGAGCATGAGCAGGGAGGGACAGAAGGAGAGAGAGAATCTTAAGCAGGCTCCATACCCAGTGCAGAGCCTGATGCAGGGGTCAATCCCACAACCCTGAGATCATGACCTGAGCCAGAATTAAGAGTTGGACATCCAAACTGCTGAGCCACCAAAGTGCCCCTGCCTTTATATATTTTTATGCAAATCTTATCAAACTGTTTGCTATCAAAACTTCACTGCAGCATATTTCACTGAACATTATGTGGAGTTTAGCCATGTCCAAACACATAGTCCTGGTTAATTTATGTAACTCCATCATAATTCATTGTATGTAGTAACTTCATTCATTCATTCCTCTGTTGAGAGAAGTGGAATTGGATTCTAATTTTCTTCTTGCCTCTAAGTCTCCATAATTAGAAATGAAGACAGGTCCCCCTGAACACCCACGTTTCTCTATCCCTCAACATGGACAATCTTATTGCCTGGAATCTTCCAGGAAGAAGTCATTACCTCTTTCATCTCTATTTACATCAGTCAGTCATCATGGTTAAGTGCCAGACTCCAGGTGCCCCTCTAATTCTATAGGATTACTGCCACAGGGACATCTCTGGGACCTCCTCAGACTAAACTTCCCTTTGCTGTGCCTTCCACAACCCACTGCCCATAATCATTAAATTCAATCTTTTCCTGAGATTTCAAGGACACCGCCTTTCTCCAGATTTTGATACTGTCTTTCTGTTCTGAATGAGACCTAGGTTCCCCCTGGGGACACTGTCTCCCTGGCATCCTTTCACATGGTGGCTGTTTTTGCTACTCATCCCAGAAGTTGGGGAGGGGTGGTCTTCTTTGCTTCTCCTTGTCATTTCCAGCTCATTCACCATTTCTCTTCCCTAAAAGCATCCGGCTTTGAATCTGTCATCAGACTCCCCACAATACACTTGGCTCTCCTGGTTATGGTCAATCAACAGTTGTGTTTCTCCTCATTTCACAAAGATGTTTAGTTCCTGATCAAATGCTTCTCAGGCTTCAGTGGACACATGCATGTCTTGGAGGATCTTGCTAAACTGTGGATTCTGATTCAGTATTTCTGTGACGGAGCCTGAGATTCTAAATAACTAATGAGAACCCAGGTGATGTCGTTTCTACTGTACTACTCATTGAGTTGTACAGTACTAGGTGACCATCACTCTCTCCAACAGTACCATTACCTTCCTTCTGGGGGACTTCAATCACCACACAGATGACCCTTCCATCACCCTTTCTGGAGATTTTTTTTTTTTTTAATTGTTTGAGAGAGAGAACACAAGTGGGAGAAAGAGCAGAGAGAGAGGAAGAGGGAGACTCTCAAGCAGACTTCATGCTGAGCATGAAGCCCAAAGCGGGGCTCAATCTCATGACCCTGAGTACATAACCTGAGACAAAATCAAGAGTTGGCACTTAACCAACTGAGCCACCCATGTGCCCCTTTGAGATTATTAACCTCTCTACTAGCAATGTTATCCCCATCTCAGCCACTTCCTGACCTACACCTTGTCATTACCGAAATGGACAACATTTCCGCAATCTCAATTTTCAACATCCAGTTCTCAGATTATCACTTCTCCCCTCTCCTGCTCACTTCCTCCAGTCCCCAAGAACAAACAATTCTCAAACTTCACTGATGTGCTCAAACCCATTGTTTCTACTTCCTTTTCATTGTCTCTCATCCTGCTCATGTTCATACTTCACTCTTTCCCCAACTTAGATTCCGTGGTTGATTACCATCTCTCTCTTGTGTACATGGCCAGCTTCCTAGCTCCACTGTTTCCTCATCACACACAGTAAAAACCTCAACTCCAGCTAATTACAACATTCTGCCTCTCAAACACTTGCACCTACACTCCATGAAATAAGGCCGAGGAAAATGGCACACTCCTCTCATGTTAAATTCATGAGCACAGGCCTTCAGGGGAACTGGAATGCTATTTGGCAATCATACTGTACTTCAGTTCTATTTTCCTTCTTGCAGTCTTCTAGGTAACAATTCTGTGACTTCTCCCTCAAATCTCCAGTGCCTTTTCCCTAGTCCTCACTCTTGGGTCTCACTGACTATTTCAGGGGGGAAACAAGAATAATCAGAAAAAACTTCTGGCAAGCTGCCATCCTCACATATACCCACTACGTCTCCCCAGAGCTCTATCCCTCTGACCCGCTGGAAGCCATTGCTCTGACATGTCTGCTCCTTTCCTGCAGCATCTCCCCTTCTTTTGGGGGAGAAATTAGAGCAGCAACAGAAAGCATGCTTTTCCTTCCCTCTTAAAAAATTAAAAAAACTTCTCCATGAATCCTAGGTCTCTCCTCTGTTCAAAGCAAAACTCTTCAAAAAATGTTTCCATGCTATGGTTTTCCTCATTGTTCTTTTCCTACCCTCTCTCAAAACCACTACAATTGGACTTTGGTGCCTACAACAGCTCTGAATCTGCTTTTGTGTTGTTTTTGTTTGCTTGCTTGTTTTTGTATAGCCAACAATACATTATCATTGCCTGCAAATGAAAATGCTTAAAAAAAAAAAGCCTAGTCATCCAGAATGCATGAACTACTCTCTAAATGGGAACTAGGTAAATACAGGAACTAAGTACAAGCACACTCTGCAAATGTGGGCTTGGCCTTGGCCACCAGTTACTGACCATTTGGGAGACTGAACATGGCTGTCCAGTTAGATCTGCGAAGGTGAGGGTCTCACTGACTGACTGCCTAACCAATGAGCTGGTTTGCTTATTCGTGTAGACACTTCTTCAGGCAGGAAGTGATTCATTCTCTCCACAGTCTGCACTTTTTTCTTGGTCTTTTTCTTTTTCCCTCTTTGTGCTGTCTATTCTCCATTTGTGTGTGTTGTGTGGGGCTTTCAGGGTCCCTCAGGATGCCTCAGTCTCCATGAGAAGGATCTTTTCATAGAGCTCTGCTGTTCTCACTACAACTCTGGGAAGCTTCTTATTTCACTGTCTCATTTTCTTTATCTCATGTATATTACTATATCCTCCTATTCAGGGAATCCTTTAGCCTGTTGTTCCTTCTTGTTGCTGCTTTTACTTAAAATAGGGAGATTTTTATAAGGTACTTCATCACTCTATGAACCAACCGGAAACTGCATTTATTTTACTTGAAGTCTGATCAGTTAACAGTGGTGTGATTTTCTACTCGTTCTTTGCTTTTATACTCTGTGCACCTAGTTTTGTATTCGCTGCTATCCCCTATCTTTGGGTTCAGTTTGTGTTTACAATTTTCTAGTGGACCATGCTCTATCCTTGAATAGGGCTTTGAGACCCTTCACTAAGAACCGCATTCTGTAGCAAGTGGTAATGCCGAGTGCTCCACTTGATTTGCTAACTTCAGAATGGGAACAGATATTTCGTTCCATTGATTTGGAGAAAATGGCTAGTATTCTGGAATAGAGCCATCAAGGCGGTCATTCTTGCATGGAAAAAATGGTCCTGTGTTAGTATGGCTTTCTGGGCCAGTTTTATTTGACGAGAAGGAATTGATGCTTGGAGTTAAAGAATTTTTTTTCTTATTTTCAAATTTTTATTTATTTCTTTGTTTGTTTTTAACAATTAACTGATTGAGCCACGCAGGCACCCTTGACACATGAAGGATATTTATGTATATTATGGAACCATTCTTTATGTGCATGTTTTATGTACGTATGGGACAAATATGCATTAGCTAGAAAATCATCATCATCAAACATTTATTTATTTAGTACTTTCATTCATTGTGTGCTTTGTGACATTGAAAGAATTTTGAAAAGTTTACATACTATATCTGATTTTTTTAAAGGTAAGATGTACAATTTTTAATTGAAAGGTGTGTTACTGAGAACAGAGCTCATTAATAATGCTTGTACATCCTAGGCTTTTTGCTCTGTGGCTCACACAAGTTTCTCTGGAGTTTGGTGATTTGGAAAACTGTGTTCAAGGCTTGCTGTGTCACGTGCTTCTACAACAGTTGGGTTTCCTTCTTTGCTATAGAGTCTGCAAGTTTTCAGATGTCCAGCACTTGGCACCTGTAAGGCTACAAGGAGGCAGCAGATAAAAATACTCTTTTGCGTTAGCCCTGTGAAATGCAGCTTTAAGTTTTGTCAGCACTGTTCTGCTGCCTATGGGACTGAAACCCATTCCTTTGCTTGTGATCATTTACTATATATACAGAAGCATTTGTGGACAGCAGTCCCAGATGGTGAAGTAAGAACGTTCCTATTGGCAGTGTTCTGTGAAAGAGGAGACACGTAACACCGAGGACAGACCCAAGAGGCTGACCGCTGTTCACAGGGCACGACAGGGTCACAGTGAAGGGACCACAGGAAACTCACATGGACCTAACTCTGGGTCCCCTCTGAGTGTGCTTGGGCTTTGGTCATGTGTTAGCTCACAGCCAATTGACATCACTTTGGATTATTTCCTCTCGGCCTGAGCTGAAGGGAATCATGGAGCTGGATATTTGACCCTGAATCCATGCATAATCAGGGGCAACATGCTGGCAAAATATACATCTGTGAAACCTCTTCCTAGTCTTATAAAGAAAAATGAAATAAAATAAAATAAGATACACATTTCTATAATCACTTTATCCTTAATATTTTAAAGCCACTATTTGACTAGGTATCCATAAAATGTTGTTTGTTTTTTAGAAATAAGTTTTATACATAAAATGTCTCCCCAAGAGGCATATGTGTATGATTATGGGAAACAAAATAAAATGTTCCAACAAATTCCTCAGCGTGAGCTACAGAGGTGTAACATTAACAGAGAAGTTAGATAGATAACTTCATCATTTGAAGTTTCTGTATAAGGAAGTTAAGACAAGTTTCATCACTTGACGGTATCTGTATGAGGAAGAGAAATAATCAAAGCATTAGCTGTTAAATGTGCGGATTAGTTCTGGGGCCACTGAAATCTAAGCAGTGCAGGTCAACCAAAGAAAATTCCCCAAATGTTTTCATATGAATGAGGCGGATTTCTATTCTATTTCTCCTTAGGCAGAAAATTCAAAGGGGGAAATTCTATGTTTCACATCTTTCTTAGTCATTCAACCAAATATTTTGAATATTTGCTATGTGCAAACAACATACCATACTAGGTACTCCTATACGTCAGTCTTTTCCCTGGGAGCAAAAATCATGATGAGATCATCAGTATTAGGAATAAAATATGCATTTAAAGCTAGAGCAAAATATGAGCAAGTGAAAATTATTATGAGACCATAAAGGTATGTTTAGTTGGTGAAAACAGTGGAGGAAAGAAAAGTAAATAATATATGAAAGTTAATGTAATGTAATGAAGAAGGACATTTAGAATCCACCAGGTTCAAATCTGCATTCTGCCACTGACCCTCTGTGTGACGTTAGACAAGTCATCTACTCTCATTGTGACTCATTATGCATATCTGTTAAAAGGACATCATGACAAGACCTATCTCATAGAGTGCTTCTGACAATCAGATGAAGGCAGTAATGCATAAGGAGTACCTGACTGGATATCTGGAATGAAATAGCATTTGGTTGTTATGGTAGCTGTTACTACTACTACTACCGTTGTCACATTTGACAATGTGATCTAGAAAAAGGTGAATCTCAAATGCGATTTGATGAGAGAGAGGAAGAGAGATCTAGATGGGTTCAAACACTGAGAGGGTAAAACTGAAGATGAAATTTCTACCTGGTAGAAGGTTCGCAAACAAATCCTCAGTCATCGGCACACAGGACCCATTACCTCAGAGCCTTCCTCCTTAGATCGGCTGGACCTAAGCATCCCCAGGAACGATGTGTATCTAGCTATTCCGAGAGTCCTGTCGAGGGATCCATGCAGTGAGTAGTTGGTATCGGATCAGAAATTGAGACTCTCATTCCAACTGTGGCCCACATGGCAAGTGACTTGGAGTGGTTTGGAATATGAATTAGGAGGCTTGGGGTTCTAGATCCAGGCTGCAAATCTGTGTGACCAAGGCAAATGGATCTACTTTCCTAGATCTTAGCAGGCTCACTCTACACAACTGTAGGAAACACAGTCCAAGACTCATGGCTGTAAAGTTTTGATCTTTACAGTGATTCCTCAGATAAATTGTACCTATTATAAAAACATTGTATTTGTAGTGGAAACCAATAAAATGTGTATTGCATGCAAACGTGATCGTTTATTGGCAATGATCACCAAAATTTATTGAATGCTCCCTATGTAGGATATGGGTTAAGCATCTTACAAATATGACCTCAGTTAAAATCATCCTTACAATAATACTGTGAGATTATCATCATTCTGCTCATTTTATAAATAAGGAAATGAGGACAAATAAAAGTGAAATACAAGAATAAACACAAAGAGATGTCTACCAATATCCACAATTTTTTTAATTCCCTACTGGAAGCTTTCAGTTTTAGTCAGCCACCTAGCACACTCTTCCCAACTTCCCCTTACAGTAAATTATTGTCTTGGACCCATGTTCTAATCCATGTAATATAAATGAAAAGTTTTATGTGGCTGTACCAGGGAACTTTCCTTAAAAGACAGTCATGTTCACCCTGTGTCCTTTTTGGGTTTGTTTGGTGGTGGTGTTGTCCTTTGTTTGGTTTTTCATTGTTTGTTTTGCCTATCCTGCTGATATGGGCAGGCCAAGTCTGAGGACCCGGAGGAGTTCCTGCAGGACCAGCCAACAGGGCCCCTGGTGAGGCGTGGGATGGAAATCACCAGAAGCCAGCAAGAGGTGAAAACAGAGGTTACTAAAGGTATAGAAAAAGTGCAGGTACGAACAGCACGTCTGGGAGATTCAGAAAGGAAAGGAGAGACAGTCTCATGTTTTTTCAGTGTCTGGGGGAGTTTCACTGAAGATTGTATAGTTCTCTCAGACATCTAGGGACTAGTTAGAACAAAGATGAAGGCTGAGATATTATTCCTTGGAACCAGGGGTTCTTGGTGTTTAGATGTCTAGTGCTGGTGGTTGGGAATACTCATCTGATGGCTTCCTCTCATCATTCTCAATTGGTCCTTCCTTAGATATTATTTATTCTGAAGAAATCACTAACTCCTCATCCCTTACAAGGAAGACACACCATTCGCATTATAACACACGTATAAAGTGAGGGTGTGGGTCATGGTGAAAAGAGAATCAGGAAAAGGAGCAAAAAGTAGGTTTTTATGGAGTCCTTCATCGTCCCTATCTTACTACCAGAAATACACATATGATGTCTGAGACCCTAGGTGCCATCTTGAGCCATAAGGAGAAGGCCCACCCCTTGGGAATGGCAGCACAGTCTCTAAGGTCACTGTGAGGCTGAGCCTCTGTCCCATTCCCTTGACAGCTAAGTCCAGACTTTTAGGGGAGAGAGAAATAGAGATGTTTAATTTCATGCCACAGGTATTTTGGGCTAGAATCAAGTCCCACCTCAACTAACATGACTATATTGCCCAAGGTCACACATCTAGAGAAAGACAGAGTTGGGATTCTGACTCTGGTTTCCCAGACTAGAGGAGTACGAGCATTGTCATAGTGTTATACTGACCCTGGAATTAGGCCTTTTACTCTTTAGTACAAGATATTTAAAATAGGTGTACCTGATCCTGGAATATAGTTGCTACTTTGTTTCCAGTTAGTCTGTCTTTCTAATTACATTTGACTTTGACTGATATTAAATTGAGTTCTATACCCTAAGAACAAGCATGCAGTTTTTGGCAGCAAGAGAGGGCTCTTAAAAGAGGCCAGTTTGACCTTAAATTTTTGTTGCAAATGCTCTTGAAAAATTAGATTTTCATCACAATGATTTCCATCTGCCTTCTTCATTTGCATGAAGGGAACCATGCCTGAAGGCCTTGCTCTGTGACATTCTGGGGTCTGCATCTGCACTTGAAAGGGGTCTTGCTGGGGGCCCCATGACAATAAAACCACTCAACATTTCTTGGTTATTTTAAAGAAATGGATGTTGGATATCCTTTACCTGCAAGTACCTCAATTCTGCACTTAACATTGTAAATGAGATGACAGTGAACTATGTGTCTTGTCCTTGAAAATGATGGCAGTAAGGAGGTAGAAAACCATCCTTATTTGTAGGTAACTTGACTTCACTGCTTCACACCCTAAGAGAACTAAATGGAAAAGCTGTTAAGTTCATGACAAGTTCATAAGGTGGACAGATGGCATACACTCAGAAATATTGGTATTTTCCTGTATCACAGACATAGTTATATGACATATTGAAAAATTCTTATTCATGTGAGCAATCAAAAACAAAACAAAGCAATTAAGAAAAAAACCTTAAGAGTAACCTTAACGATAAATATACTGGACTTTTAGGAAGAAAGCTTCAAATTTTCTGTGAGCTTTAAAGGATGATTGAAATGAATGAAAAGACGCATTACATTCTTCTCTGGGATGCCGGAAGGCTGGGTCTGAGAACCCAAAGGAGAGTCTCACAGAACCAGCCAAGAGGATCCTTGACTGTGTGGGCAGGATAGAAGTCAAATGCAAGCCAGCAGGAGCCAAAATCAGCACTTGCTGAAGGTATAGAGACACTGTAGGTACAGACAGAGCATCTGGGAGACCCAGAAAGGAAAGGAGGGAGTCTTGTCTTTGCTTGGGGCCTGCGGTTTTCATTGATAATTATGGCCTGTTGCATGTGTCCTCTCAGGCATCCAGAAACTGGTCAGAATAAGGACAAGGTCCAGGTGTCCCTCATAAGTCACTTATTCCCTGGAGTCAGGGGTCTTGGCGTCAAGATGTCTAGCACCAGTGGTCTGGAATATGCAGACAGTGGCTTTGCCTGGTCATTCCTTAGATGTTATCTGTTCTGCTGGAAGATTCCAAACAAATCATTAACTCCTTGTCCTTTATGAGGAGGACATACATTAAGGCATGGTAGGGTGGGGGTGTAGGTGCTGTAAGAACAGAAGCAGGAAAGGGAGCAAAAAGCAGATTTTCATGGAGTCCTTCAGTTTCTTTCTCTCGTATGGAACAACCAAATATCGCAAAAAGTGTTGGTTTTTCCAAATTGATTTACAGATTATTCATTCTGATGAAAATTGTATTAGAATATTATAAGTTAGCAAAGTAATTCTTAAGTTCACCTGGCAGAATACATTCATGAAAACAGCTAAGATAATTTTGAACATTCAGAATAATGAAGGGGATTTTAAAATATGTTTTAAAGGGGATTTTAAAATATGTTATAAAGATAAAATTATTCATGCAATGTGGTATATATAAAAATATACATGGACCAACATTTTAGGTAATAACTCAATAAATGATAAAAGGTCATGGAAAAATGGAAAGACTAAGAGATCACTCAACAAATGATGTTATGATATTTTCTCTTTGGAGAAAAGTTAATTTTGATATCAGTCATGCATCTTATATTAAGATAAGTTCTGGATGTACTAAAAATTAGGTGTCGAGTTAGGAAAACATAAAAATAGGTGACTATTATGCCAAGTTTCCAGATGTAGATGAATTTCCAAGCCTGAAAGAAGTAAAACAAATAATGGAAGGAAATACGAATAGATCCGACTCTATAAAAACTTATGGCTTTTCCATGTCAAACAAACAATATAGAAGTGAAAGAAAAATGGGAGTTCCAATTCTGGGACAGCATCATGGGGAGCCCTGTGGACCCACTCTCCACTGAAACAAGCGTAACTGGTGAAAATGATACATATAAAAAACCCCAACCATTTCAAGTCTCTGGCAATTGTCCTAAAAACATACAGCAAATGAAGAAATATTTATTCAAGAAAATCTAATCTCAGTAAGAACAGCAAGAGTCTGCGGCATTTGAGCCCTGACCTGCCCCCTCTCTCTCTTTCTCTCCTCCTTCCCCAGCTCAGCTTGATGGAAGCTTCACTCTGGGCAGATGGGGCCAAAAATACAGGGCTCTCTCTCAGCTCCCAAATGACCAAGAAGCTTGGTACCTTCCCAGGAAGAGCAGCTTACTAGCTTTTCTCATTCTCTTCAACCCTGAGTTGAAGGTATGAAATTTATGGTTAAGTATACCGTGAATTTAGGGGGGAGACTATCTTTCTCCACCCAGCCCCTCTCACAGGGTGGAGGCTCTAGCTCAGATATAGCACGTGGAGAATATTGAGGCCTCAAACCCCCTCAGCCAAACTCACTTGCAATTTTAAAGAAACAAGACAGAGGAGAAAGCCATGGAGACTAGAGGCTACCATCTGACCCAGTGCCCAGAACAGTGGCTCAGAAATTTCACCAAAGGGAAGGGGCAAAACAAGGAGAGCTCTGAAGTTTTCCCCAAAGGCATTGATTTTATTTAAAACAGTGTTGGAAAGTTAAAAACTAAAGCACTCTTAAAAATAATGGCTCCTCTTAATTAAGAGCAGTCATGCAAAACCATAGGTCGGTTAGTTCATCAGAGAGAGCCAGAGAGGGAGATAGCAAAGGAGAGCCTTCTTGGGCCCAGAAGAAAACCCAAAGACTGGCATCAAACACTACCCCTACTCAAACAACAGAGTAATCAGTCAGCAATTAGTGAGACCTAATAACTGGGTGTGGTACTAAATGAAACTGCTGAACAGAGAGACCAGGGACAGTCCCTGATTCCAACTAGTTGGGTGGGTTCCCAAAATACTTAAACCATGAATTTAATCTGAAGTAGTATTGATTAGTAATCTCCCTAGACGGTTAACAAAAACCAATGCAAATTCTCCCTGGTAGTATGCATCTTTTCTCTAGACCTCAAGAAACTCTCAAAAATAATTTTTCAGGGTGCCTGGGTGGCTCAGTGGGTTAAAGCCTCTGCCTTCGGCTCAGGTCATGATCCCAGGGTCCTGGGATAGAGTCCCGCATCGGGCTCTCTGCTTAGCAGGGAGCCTGCTTCCCTTCCTCTCTCTCTGCCTGCCTCTCTGTCTACTTGTGATCTCTGTCTGTCAAATAAATAAATAAAATCTTTTAAAAAAAGGAGTAACATTATAAAAAAAATAACAATTTTTCAAAGAAACCGAGCATCTCACCCTCAGAAATGACTAAACACACCTAGTACTCAGATCTGGGTTTCTAAATACTATTTCATCCTTAAGAGAGACAGGAAGTAGTAGGAGAATATTTGGTCCCTGACTTGGAGCAAAGAAAGTGAACACTGAGTTGGAAATATCTTTTTGTGTGAGAAAACCAGAATGTGGTGCACCTGAAAAGATCACTGAAGCCAGTTTAGAGGGGCTTCCACCAGTTAAATCAGGAAAAATTTGAGTATCAAAACTTCCCATAGTAATAAACTATAGTACATTGAATAAGATAATCTGGTCTCCATGTTGATACCAAAAATTATAAATGAGGAAAATGAAGAAGAAACTTTATTTCCTTTTCTTGTTCATTTGTTTATATTCTATTAACTTCCAGGTAACTAATCAAGAAATAAATGAAACAAGATGGGATTGGGAGGGAGACAAATCATAAGAGACTCTTAATCTCACAAAACAAACCCCCCAGGGGTAGGGGGTTAGGGAGAGGGTAGTTGGGTTATGGACATTGAGGATGGTATGTGCTATGGTGAGTGCTGTGAAGTGTGTAAACCTGGTGATTCACAGACCTGTACCCCTGGGGCTAATAATACATTATATGTTAATTAAAAACATTAAAAAAAGAAGAAGAAATGAGAGAATTAGAAAATCACCATTTTGCAAGTTTCATAAAAATAATTGTTTTGGGCAAGAATCTTCCAATGGATACTTAAACTATTGAATGTAAGTTGGTTGGGTAATCAGATAGTCAGTCTCAGAGCATCTTCCTACAGGTTATTTTTTAGCTAGAATGTTATAAAAGATACCTTCAGACTGGAGAAATTTGGCAAACACCACCATAACTGGGTGATCAAAGCTAACATCCCTGAATGTGGGACCCACTGAAATCACGTGCCTTTTGATGAAGGACACAGATCATTATGTCATATTTCTGCCAAACATGCATAACCTGAAACCAACCAAGGGGAAACAACCAGACAAAGGCAAATTGAGGGACATTCAACAACACAATTAGACTTCACTCTCCCGTGAATTCTGCTTCCTTCTCATCTCTCCCATTCAATAAATCATCTTGTTCTGCTGACTTTCCCTCCTAAATATCACTAGAACTCATTCACTCCTCTCCCTTCTCCCAGTTACATCATGCCACCTAATTGCTAAAACAGTTGCTGGCCATGTTCCCCTTGAATCATGCTTCACAGGTTAGCCTGAGTGATGTGTCTATGATATAAATCTGATCATGCCACTTCCAGCTAAAAAGGTTTCTGCAGCTTTCAGTGGCTATTAGAATAAATGCAGACTCTTAAATCTGTTTAACAAAGCCCATCTTGATTCGGCTTCTGCTTGGCCCTCTAGCTGTATCCCTTGATACTCCTTGGAGCCAGTACCTTACTCTCCCGATTGGCCACTTTCCTTCATTTTCAGGCTGAGATATGTTCTGTTTGGTGCAGGCTTTTAACCACGTCCTGAATGTTTTCTCTTTCTTCGCTTCCTACCCCACTGCCCTCTTTTTGAGACTACGCCCTTTCCAAACTTCAGCTTAGGTAGGATTTCTTCTGAGAAGCTTTCCTTTACCCCACAGCCCTCACCTCACCCCATGTTTTAGGGGTTCCCTCTGCAGGAATCTGATACACCTCATGGTGGTTCAGCCTCTGTACTTAGCATACTGCTTTGTAATTTCTTCTAGAAAGTCTAGTAGCCTGTAAACCTCACAGGGCAGGGACTGAATCTGTCTCTTTCACTGTTTTATTAGCCAGGGTCCAACACAGTATCTGGGACATAGAATTTTAATTGAATGAATGGACAATATGCAACAGGAGAAGAAAGGACATTTGACAAAATAGTAGTGAATGTTCTAAGTATATATGCTGTGTCATACTAGCCTCAGCAGTTCATATCTCAAGATGATATTTAAGGGCTGAGGAGTAACTTTCTATTAAAAAAATATTATCTGTGCCTGGCTCTATGCTTCTCAGTATCATCCTTCAACAATAGAAACCTGGGCTCCTTGGAGAAGTGGTTGGTTCCAGGATTGGAACAGGAAAATGTAAGATAAGCCTGGAATATTCTATAAAGCCTGAATGCAAGGGCGTGCCCAAGAGAAAAGAAAAATGAGATCATGTTGAAAAGACACAGGGGATCTGTGTCTGAAGGAGATCCTGTTGGCTAAAGCTGGAACAATTTGAACAAGAGAATAAATACTATGGAATTATAGTCCCCCAAATAAAATAAATGCCCACAATTCCATACTGATATCAACTAATTGAATAAGCAAATACATTGGGGAGAAGATACCTTACAGAAGATTCTTACAGAAAAATTATGATCAGTAAATATAGGAAGAATGATGGAAATAGAAGTCACCATTAGGTAAACATCACTAATAATTGTTGCAAGAAAGAGCCCTCAGTAGGTCCTAAGAACAATGGATAAATGTTTAAGGAGGAACAGAATATTTGTATAGCGTCACAATACCATCCCCAAGACATTTATTCATTACAAAGGAAAAAGTAGTGACTTCATAGTCATTCTATAAAACAACGTTTTAAAAAGTCATCAGTGTCATAAAGGACAAGGACAAAGGGAGAAATTCAGCCTGGAGAAGACTATGGAAACATGACAACCAAATGCAATTCTGTATCTTGTGTTGGAATCTGGAGGAGACAAAATGAGTGGGAAGCCGATGAGTGGGAAGCTACGTTCAAATAAAATCTGGTAAAGTTCAAAGAGGTAGGTTAATAGAAGAGGGAAAAAGGGTTGTCCTAGCAACCAGATACTTATGGAAGAAAGCAACTATTTGCAAACACATTAAAATTGTAAGGGGTATGAAATAAAACCTAATCTTCAAGGTTTTGAAATGTCTATCCACCTTTTTTTTTTTTTTTTTTTTCCTAAATTGAAACAAATCCTTCATGGTGCCTGGCACTTGCCAAAGTGCTGGGAAGTCTAACAATAGTCTTTATTTTCTCTCTTCTTTGAACTCTATTAGTACCCATGGCTTGTGCAGTTTAGGTTCTCCATATGGACTGACTTTTTAGTGATTGAATACTGGTCCTTCTGCCCGCCACACCATCCTACTGCCTTGTGCTGATTCCCCAGCCTTGGTCAGGTCTGGGGTGTTTAGAGAAGTGCTCACCTCTGAGGCTTGGTTAGAATATTTGCCACAGCTCTTGGGGTACAGAAATCCTTCCTTGCCAGCTCCGCAGGACTCATGGGAACATGTCATCATAAGGCTGCTTGGGTCTGGGTCTCTGGGTACAAGTGAGCCTATAAACTGTACACTGAGCATTTGCTTCACCCTCCTGCCTACTCCCTGCCATGTCTTCTCCTCTTCGGAAGGATCCCCTTAGGGCAAGGCCACTTGCCTCCAGCACAGCCTCCAACTTCCCTTCTTTGTAGATTCTCAGCCAGGTTTTGTGTGTGTGTGTGTGCGCGCGTGCATGCGTGCTGGTAAGGGGGGACATGAAGATTAATTTTATGTGTCAACTTGACTAGACCACCAGGTGCTCAGAAGTTTCATTAAACATTATTCTGGATGTGTCTATGTGGGTGTTTCTGGAGGAGACTACATTTGAACTGGTAAACTGAGGAAAGCACATTACCCTCCCTAAGGTGGGTGGACCTCACCCAGTCCATGGGGAGCCTAACTAGAACAGAAGTCAGAGTAAGAGAGAACGCATTCTCTCTGCCCGAGTCTTTTGGAGCTGAGACAGCAACTTTTTCCTGCACTTGCACTGAAACGTAAACCAGAACTTCCCTGAGTCTCTGATTTAGGGATGTGGAAACTTGGGATTCATCAGCCTCCATAGCCACGTGAGCTGATTCCTTACCATACGTCCCTTTCTCAACATATATACACATCCTATTGGTTCTGTTTCTCTGAGAACCCATGCTAATAGGAGATGTTTCCAGGATGGGCTCTGTCCTCATTAAATTAAAAAAAAAGTCTATCAAGTGCCCATTGAGCTTAAGCTCCCAGAGCTCTGGAACATGGAACGGTCTTTCTCATGAGGAAAATATATTTCAAATTTTAATTTAATTTTAAATTACAAAGTATAGTCTAACATGTGCAAAGGAAAGAGAATAATATAACAACAACCATTTAAAATGTTAATATTTGCTTTAGTAGACAATTTCTTATTCATTCTTTCGACAACCAGCAAACATCAACCAAACATGAAGTAATTAAATAATAATACATTGCTTTGCCATAGCAGCTTTCCTCTCCATGTGCATGACTTCATTTTATTCTCGTGAATTAAAACACACACACATTCACAAAAGAACTAGATTAAAAAATACTTTGAAGTTATTATATTTGAAAGAACTTGAAAGTCACAATGGTATTTCTTTTCAAAATAATATTAACTCAGATTTCTCAAATTCACCTTCTCACTAATTAATGAAGGGTTTTTTTTTTTTTTTTTTTGGTTTTGTTTTGTTCTGTTTTTTGTCCAAATCCAGAGACTGGAGGGAGTTCTCTCTATGACTCACTTCCTGTACTTTAAAAGCTCTGAAGAGGTTATTTGAATTGATAATATTTTAGTCACAGAAAGATCAGTGTAACAATTTATTCAGGGACTGGTATCACTTTGCCCACATGTCTCCTGCATTTTTGGAAAGAGGTTGTCTTCGATGACGTGTAGTTTGAAAGAAAAACACCCAAAGCATCCTGTGACTAAGACTGAGCACATTTCAACTTTTTCCCCTAAATGAACAAGTGAAGTCAGTTTACTCACCAAAATATGATCAACTCTATCCAACACCTTGTTCTGATATTTTGAAGTTGATTGACCCAACGATTTGACAAAGATGACTGGCTCCACTTCATTAAAATGATTAATGTGTGTGGGTCTGGGCACAGCGACAGCCCTGCTGTTTCCATCCCTCTGATGCGGCAGGGGGAGCCTTGGTCAGAAGCAGTGAATACACCTCAGACACTTCTCTTGGTGGCACCAACTCCAGAGAGAGAACCTTTCTTTGAGGTTGATGAAAGTAAGAAGAGTGATTTCCTGAACCCACAGTACTTGGCTGTGTGTTTTCTGGAGCAAAACCTTATTTATAACTCAGATCTGTTCCCTTTGATGTCCCAAACCAGGGTGACTGTAAGGTTCCTACTGGGTTGACTAACGTCTTGGAATCTTGTCAGTCTTCAATTGTGGGAGAAAGGCAGGAGGTTTCCCGTACTCCATAAACATTCTTTCCTCTTCCTGGGCTTCATTTATAAAACCCACACAATACTCCTGTGGTGGTTGATTGTATGGGTCGATTGTATGTGGGCTAAGCTATGGTGCCCAGCTGTTTGGTCAAATAGCAGTCTAGATGTTGCTGTGGAGGGAATTTGTAGATATGATTACCGCTTGCAATCAGTTGACCTTAAACAGAAGAGAGTACACTCTCTGATGGGGTTGACCTCATCCAATCAGATGAAGGCTGTAGAAGCAAAAGCAGTTTTCCTGAAAGGAAAAAAAATCTGCCTCAACACTGCAACATAAAATCTTGCCTGCATTTCAAGCTTTCTGTCTGTCCTTGTGGATTTCAGACTTGCCAGCCCACATAATAATGTGAGCCAATTCCTTAAAATACATTTTTTTTTTTACAAAATATAAATATCTATCCATAAGCAGACATATAGATAAATAGATGATTGATGGATGCCAGACAGATATCTGTAGATGTACCATCTCTCTCCATCCCTTTCTCTCTCCTGTTCATTCTGTTTCTCTGGAGAACCCCAACTAATACAACTTATTAAAGGTTTTTTTCTTTTTTTTTTTCTTTCTTTTCTTTCTCTTCCTTTTTACCCACCCTCCTTCCTTCTGCTTCTTCTTCTTAAGGCTGCAGTCACCATTCCCAGATTGGACCCCCACCAAGAAACATGACTGCTCACAGCTATGTCCACCACACCCTAGGAGCTGGCACCAAGGAGATGGAAGACGGAAGAGTTGTCTCCTGGGGCAATACCTGAGAACCCCAGCAATTCTTCAGCAGACCCCTGAGCACCAGGGGGGCTATGAGGAGGCCAGGTCCAGGCCAGCACTGGGCTCCTTTCACCCCTCCCAGAGGAGGACCTCAGCTCCCCACCCCAGCCCAACTCCAGTACTTTTCCTTATAGCTTTTTACATTTTTGAGATTTTAAAAATAGTCACTAAAATTGCTTTGGTCTTGAGAAAACTCTGTGAAGCCAAATCATGAATCTTTGAAAAGAAGAGATTATATGGAAATGTGTTCAGAACTCTGTTGTGTTAGCAAGGAAGAGATGTCAACACTATGCTGGATAGTCAATTTTTCTTGGTTGTTCTTCTGGTCTTAGTTATAATACAATGGAAATTATTCTCATAAATGTGTAACCTCTTTAGTTGCAGTTTTTGAATATGTTACTTTTTTCCTAGAATATTTTTTTTATTCCAAATTAGGCTACTTTTGAAGAGTACATTTGAATGTGAGAATAGACATTTTAATCTGGAAGCATTTATTATAAACACATATTGGTACAGCAAATGGCTCCCATTCAAGGAGCAAGCACTGTCCATATCACTTTTGCCTCTGTTGATGTTCTGTTTGAGACAGAATGGAGTGTTTGTTGGAAGCATTGCATCAGTCGACCAGCATTTCCATGGTGTCTCTGAGCCAGTTTTGTATACGATACAGACAGGCTTACAAATGGAGAAGCCATTCATCTAGCGTCTACTGAAATATCAGATTGGTTCTTTTTGTCCATTCATCACTAAACAATCAATTTTAGGGTTTTCTTTAAGACACTTGTTAGACTGAACTGGTTGGGTGGGTGTCATGCAAGACCCAGTTTAATTTCCTAAATATCGTAGTGTCAGGACGGCCAAGTACATCTGCTGCTGATGAATTCTAGACATTTCTGTGTCTAAAAAAGAACATAAACCAAACACCCCCATTCCCAGCAGCCTAACAATTAGTAAGTTAGCGTGTGATGCCTGTGACTTCAACTTTAAAAATTTATGGTGTCTCTATTTATTCTTGTCAATTTTAAAAGTTAATGCAACTTCTTGAAAAATCGTTGAAGGGTAATGGGGTAAAACGTGGGTTTGTCTCGTGGCCGAAATGTGAGATTTGCTCATATACAAAATCAAAACGGATCATAAAACAGCCACTAAAACCTTTTGCCAATTGTCTGTAAAAGGAGACCCCCAATGACCTACAGCAGGAATATAGATGCAAAGTTGTACTTTGCTTCATGCCCTAGGGAGGTTTTTGGCTTTAAGATTTTGTCTCCTTGCTGCCAAATGCTAAAGCCAAGTGCATTGCTAAAGCTTTAGACACATTTTCATCAATAAAATTTCTTATAAAACAGATCCTGCAAATGCTGAACTTATCTGCCAAATAGCCAATTAATTATTTTACATCCTTGTTGAACAATGAAATAATTTATGATGGGTAAAGCTTTTACCATCACAAATTAGTGTTCTGGAAACCACAAGGCCTAGCTTTCAATTAGCAGGAGGCATCACAATTAGGGATGAAAAGGAGTAACACTGTGTGTTGGAAATTCTCCCTGTAGAGAAATAAAACTCCCGAGGAACAATCACCCAACTAATTTGAGAGAGTTGGGTTTTTAGAAAAGCAGATCCTTGTTAAAGGAAAAAGTTCAAACACTACTCAGATGCTTAGACCCCTGTCTTTCCCCTCCTGATGGCTCTTTCATTTCATAGATTATAGCTATTGAATTTGGACCCTACTTGCCCATCATGCATTATGTGTGTTAATCCCAATTCAGACAGTCAGTAAGTTCACTCTATCACCGACAGTCACAATTTCCTGCTTTGGGTCAGTCAGAAATGGTGCCTCCAATTCTAGGAATTTTCCAGAGAATAGGAACGTCTAGGCTGAAATAGCATGCACACAGTTACCTTATTTGTCAAGATTAGGCCAGATCTGGCATAGACGGAGAGGCCCTATAGGAAAGCATGTTCCAGATTTCAGATGACTGATTTGGTTCTCAATGCAAGCCATTTGCAGATGATAATGTCCAACCCAATGGGCTCTGTAAGTAAGCACCATATTTGCTTAACTAACCAGGGTGAAATCAACATCCTGCAGGGATATGTAGGTAGGCAGTTGGGGCATGGAACCAGGAGCTATCTTTCAGGATACAGTCCAGAGAAGAGAGGCTGGAATGATCTTCATTCATGGCTGAAATTCTTGAACCTCCTGGCATCGTTGGGGGTTTAAGCAGAAAGAGGTGAGGAGAAAATGCGAAATCTCTTGTATCCACTTCAAATGATATAATTGGATGAAGATTGAAATTGGGAAGCTTGACCTGTCTCCTTGAGAGTCTCAATCTCCCCAGTATTGTCTGAGGGTGTCCTTACTTCCAAAAATTCATTCCAGAAAGTGAACTTGGTCCCCTAGAAAACACCCACTTGCTTTGCATGAACAGAAATCCCCTGAGCTGTGGATTTTGACCTTGGAGTCATAGGGGCGGCTCCTGTTGGAATTCCTGGAAGCCACATATTTACATCAGTGAAAAAAATTTGGCTTAGCCTTTTCCTCTTTACCCAGTCCAGGATGAAATCCCATCCTTTCAGAAACTTGTAAATGAAAAATGTTGGCAGGTCTTAGTATATGTGTTCAACACTTGTACCTTCTCCTGTCCCATGTGAATGGATGTTCAGCTCCGGTCCTGGGCATGTTTTCTATCTCTGTGTTGTTAGCCAAGGCAAAGGCAGCCACATTCCTTCTTCACAATAGGACCCAACAAAGGCTCCCCAAAGGAACTTTAGTATAGCTTTTCCTTTGGTACCAACCCATTATCTGTGATACCCTTACTTGAAGTTGGTCCAAGATAGGAAAGAAATGTGTATTTGCAAGGAAGATGAATGAGGCAGGCTCTAACTTTTTTTCCTAATTTTTAAATTTTTTAATAACTTTCTTGACAAAAAGGATTTTTGTTTTACTAGTAGAGTAACTGACGGTTCCCTTCATAGCATACCCCTTTACTGCTTAATTCCTATGATTCCGATTCCTCCGGTTCTGATTTCCAGAAAAGTTTTCAGAAACACACCTACGATGGATCAATTACTAGTAAGCATTCTTTACGGAGACAGCCATAAAGTGCTTGAAACAAATTGTTCCTAAAAATATGATTGAAATTCAACTGTCTGACAGACAAAACCAAACAAAACAATAACTTATATATTATTAGCAGATTGTGTTCCCAGAGAAATAAAAACATGATGAATCACCAATAGGTTTCAAGCACTACCTCCCTAGCCCCAGGCCATCTTAGGTTGATGAGAACCTTTTTCTGGTGGGAGGGGGCTTCTGCACACTGGGGCTGATTTTCCCCTGGGTCTGCGAAGTTAACCCAAGCACCCGCACAACAGGGGCGGGGACTCACTTTGGAAGAGTCCTCTGCCTGAGAAGCCCCACCCTCCACCCTCTGACCACCGTAGGAAGTTGGAGTGTGGTTTTAGCCCTTTGGGGCACAGACACCTGCATAAGAAGGATTTCTAGCTACTGCTTGTCAGAGGGTGGGGCTGAGCCAAGAAACAGAGGCAGAAAGGAGGTTGAGGGGTCTCCCACGAGCGTTTGGTAACTCTGTTTGTGATAAATAAGACCGCTACCTTAAGATCCTGCTGCCCCCGTTTGCTGAAATTGGGGCTCCCTCTTCAACAAACACACACACACTGTGTTTTGGTATTGTGTTAGCAGAGGCTGAAAACTAATATGCAATTAATTATAAAATGTGTTTGTCTCCTAAAAGATCATAAGCATCTTTTCTTGCGGTATGATGAAAGAGAAGGTTGAGGGCTTTATCTCTAAGAGTCAGAAGGGAGGGCAGACTCTCAGGCCTGATTGTATCATTCACTGAGTTTGGCGACTCTGGGCAAGTCTTTTAATCTCTGTGAGTCCCAGTTTTCTCATCCTTATTGTGAGGAAGGTCATTCCTACCTCAATGGATTGTTAAGAGATGATGTGTGGGAAAGCACCTAGTGTATGTAATTCCTGGAACATCGTACTGCCTAAAAATAAATACTGAGTCTGGCAAGCTTGTATTACCAAAGGGCATTTAAAAAATATTTTTTCTTTTTTTTGTTTTGTTCAAGATGTTGAGTTAACTTTCAGATATTCGCTTTGTTCTGTATCTTGTTGTGTGTATGTGTGGAAGGTAGGGAATAAGGGAAAAGAAGACAAAAATCCAACAATACCTCTTGATAGATTTCTTTTTTCTTTTTGGTTATTTACTTTATTTCCAGGAAGCATCAGGTCTTTATCTTTATCCCATTCTCTCCTATAACCTTGTATTGCAAAGCCTCTGAGAGGTAAGAACTCTTGTTTTGAAGATGTCTTTCCCAGTTCAGCCTATAAAGGTGCATACTTCTGAGAGACACCCATAGCCGCATGGCTCTGGGAGTAAACATTTCTGAGGTAAATGCCAAGGTGGTTGGACCTGACACAAAGCCCACCCCAGGTCCCCGAGGGCCTGAGCAAGGAACAAAAGAGATCTAAGAGTTTCCAACAAAGGGCATATAAGACAGCCATTGCTCAGAGTGTTAAGAAATAGGTGTGTTCAACAGGGAGGATGCAGGGTGGTGGGAGGTGACTCTGTGGGCAGAGGGCCTGGGCCGAACCACTCATTTGCAAAACAAGGGGGAGCTACAGTCCGGCACTGGGCACAAGGGTGTCAGAGGAACTGAGAGGGTTCCTTCGGCATCCGGAACAACGAAGCTCTGACTGGGATTAGCAAACAAGACCAGTTCCAAACAAGGACGTGAAGGTCATTAGAAGGATAAGAAAGCCCTTTCTAATGGTCATTATGTCCTTCTTGAAGAGAAGGTAATTTAATACGGAACAATCATCTCCCTGGGCCCCAGCTGTCTCCTGGAGTGAGGAGCTGGGGAGGCTGTGGGCTTCGTATAGGATCACAGAGAAAGGTGCTGGGACCGATCACAATCACTTCTATTTTAAATCGGTCTGGCTCAGGGGGTGCCAGGGTGGCTCAGTGGGTTAAGGCCTCTGCCTTCAGCTCAGGTCATGATACCAGGGTCCTGGGATCAAGCCTCTCGTTGGACTCTTCTGCTTAGCAGGGAGCCTGCTTCCCTTCCTCTCTCTCTCTCTGCCTGCCTCTCTGCCTACTTGTGATCTCCGTCTGTCAAATAAATAAATAAAATATTTAAATCAGTCCGGCTCAGTCACGCTGGGAAAACTGAACTCCTTTGGGCTTCAGTAATCATCATTTATAATCAGTACCTTATTGTGATAAATCTATACCTTTAACACAAAGCCTCACAAAGTAGACCCACATGAAGACACCTACACAATGAGATCATGAGCTTGTAATGAAAAGACATACTGTTTACTAGGACTGAATAATCTGCAGGAATCTTCTCTTCCTTGGTAATTAAGTGTAAGATTTATCAGGTAGGAAGTTTTGCACGTTTTGTTCGGGAAACTGATTCAGTGTCTGGACTAGAATTTGGAACATAGATGCTGAGTAAATATTTGTTGAATTTCTAGTAAGGTCTTAGTAATTAGCAGGCTAAGGGAGAATTTTTTTTAAAAAATGACACATTTTTGAGAAAGGCAATTTGAGGAAAAAACTGAAGTATTATAATTTTTTTCTTTTAAATCATTTTTATTCGGGTATAATTTATGTTGAGTAAAATGCAACCTTCTTTCTTTTTTTCTTTTTTTAAGATTTTATTTATTTATTTATTTATTTATTTATTTATTTATTTGAGAGAGAGTGGGAGAGAGTATGAGAGGGGAGACCGTCAGAGGGAGAAGCAGACCCTCCCTGCAGAGCTGGGAGCCCTATGCGGGACTGCGTCCCGGGACTCTGGGATCATGAGCTGCAGTGGCTTAACCAACTGAGCCACCCAGGAGCCCAGAAATGCAGCCTTCTCATGTTAATATGTGATGGGTGTTGCCACATAGACCCTAGTGTAACCACCAACCCAATCAGGATGTGGAGCAATTTTGTTTCTTCAAAAAGTTTCCTCTAGGGATCCTGGGTGGCTCAGTGGGTTAAGCCCCTGCTTTCAAAAAGTTTCCTCTTGTCCCTTCTCAGTTAATACTGACAATCTCTGCCCTCAGGCAACCACCTATCCCATTTAGATTCTAATTTAAGATGAGGTTTTCTTCTTCTAGAACTTTGTGTAAATGGAATCATAGTGTATGTGCACTTTTGTGTCTTTTTCACAGTATAATGTTTTTGAGCTTCATCTTTGATGGTGCATATATCAATAATTCATTTCTTTTCAATGTGGGGTAGAATTCCAATGTCTGAACACACCGCAATTTGTGGTATCCACTGGCTTTTTGGACACTCGGTTTGTTTCCAGTTTTTATTGATATTAAAATAAGTAGGTGAACATTCATGTCCATGTTCTGGGGTGAAACACTGGTGTGCTGCAAACTACCTTTATCCTACCTCAAGCTCAAAGTCAAGCTTGAGACTCCTTGAAATTCCACGGGTGTGTGCACGTTTACAAATTGACATTGAGTATTTTTCTCCTTCTTCCTTCTCTTCACAGCTGAGTTTCCCTTGTAGGATTAATTTGTACAATGTGCAGAGAACAAGTTAAAAGGTTGGCAATTTTAGCTTAGCCCTCGTTCGAATAGACCAGGGTCCAGACTTACCTTTAACTGAGTTCACCTTCCTCCATACCCACACACTGTGCTCTGATGGCCAATAAGCTCAGGCCACTGGCAGCCAAATGCTTCTCTTTGAACTCTAGCTCAGGTTCCCCATTTTAGTCCAAGGTGTTCCCGAATGGTAGTGGGTTAGAGCTACCCCAGGATCTGGGCTTTTCCAATGTTATGAAGCTTATACAAATGTAGAGTTCTAAGCTTTGGCCACAAATTCTGAATCAGAGTTGGTCTAAGAGGGACACCTTAATTTGCATTTTTAGTAAGCACCTGAGCACCTGAAAAGCCTTTTGAGGATCCCATAGCTGGCTCCCACCCTGGGGCTTCAGGATCTGGTGGAATTGCCTTCGCTGGCTCCCAGGGCTGATGTGCCTTGTGCCCTTGAAAGTGACATTACTCCCTGGGTAATGTTTAACTAATGTGGTTTATGGCTGCTTGATGTGATCCCTGCCCCCTGGGGAAAAATAATCAGAGGATTATATAGAATTATCTCCCCCAAAGACTAGGAGGACATAGCCCGTTGTCCATATTAGGTGGTGGCGTGGCGGAGGAAGTGACATTTCATCCCTGCCACTCTCTGATGCGCAATATCTAGAATGTAAAGTAGCTCAGGAACACCTGCCACTGATTGTCTCAACAATTCTTGAGCAGTCTGGAAAACCCTTTCTCCTTTGATACACACAGTCTCCTCAATATCTTAAGCTATTATTCAGAACATTTCTATTCTTCATTTTATAGTGAGGACTGTAAGCCAAGCCAAGAAGACATTTTTGTATTCCCCCGTCTCCTCCCTGCCAGTACTGGAGGAATGTCAACATGAAAGAACAAGGGATATTATTTAGGGTGGCCTGAGGGCTAATAAGCAGGATTAATGGGATGAAATTGAGCAAAGGAAAATTTAAAGTGAACATCAGGAACATTTTCCGAAGATTGAGATCAATGATCCTGTGGAATTAAGATCCCAGGGGAGCTTGTGGGAGCCCTATTACTTGAATCAGTTTAAACGAGACTGGACCAAATATTTGAATATAATCCCACCTTGGCAGAGAGTAAACCTGCAATGGCTGCAAGACGGAAAAAATGACCTAATAGGTCTTTTCCATCCCGGACTTCCATGAGTCATCCAATGTATGCTGTCGTGCGTCACACAGCCGGCCAGACCTGGGTCATTCGCTATACATTTCAGCCACAAAATCCTTGGATTCTGACGGCTCCCCAACGAACCAGCTACCTCAGCAGAGGCTGGGGGCTCCTTTGGGATTCCTGGTTAGTTTATAATCAATTAAATATCACAAAGGAAGGCAGAAATCAGTCACAGGAGCGGAGGGCGGTGAGTAACTGGGTTCTTTTCCTTGCCCTCTGGGAGGCTCACCCTCAGCCTTATGTAGACAGAAATCTTTCCACTGCCCTTGCCGCCTCTCGGTCTTGGCTGGGTCTCGTCTCCTGAACCCGCTGCTGCGGCAGGCTGGCTGTGGCCTTCCAGAAGCAGTCGCTCCTCGTCGGGGGGCCTTGGAAGGTATAAGCACCCCCCCCACCCTTTGCCAGGGGAACCTGCAGCAGGGGCCCTGCTTCGCCTCTCTCAGCAGCCACGAGTCCCCAAGCTGAAACATTATTGTCGTTACTGGCCGCTTCCTTTCTTCAACTACAATTTAGGGGAATACTCAAACTGATCAAGCAGAACTTCTTTGGCTTCCGCAGGGTTGTGGGGGGCAAGGGGAGACCCTCAAGAACTTTCCTTCTGGCCACTGCCTTGCCTCATCCTTCTTTCCTGAGGCTGCAGAGAGGAAGGCAGAGAAGCTACTATCGGGCACAGATTCAAAACCGTTTCTCTAGGCCCTTCCATGTGCTTTCTTGCTCATTTATAGTCAGTTAAATCCACGAAAGGCAGTTTCAACAACTCTCACAGCTCCAGGCCTGGCCGGGCTGGGGGTGAGACGTGGGGGGACAAGGAATCTGCTCGAGGCCTTCATTATATTGTTCTCTCCTCCCCCCTTTTCTGATGTCCCAGCCTTCCATAGGAGCTGGTGGCGGGGGGATATGTGGAGAGGACAGCAGGAAAGGAAGCTTCGGCACTGGTGCTAACAAGGACTCTGCTTCTCATTAATCACTCTAGCCCTTGCCCACTGCTTTCCCTGACATGGTGGAGAAATGGCAGTTACATGCCCCCCCTTTTGCATTTTCCTTTTCTTGCATGCTGCTCTCTGACTTTCACGTCTGCCCTAATTACACGGTGCAACCCTGTTTTGTTAGGCTTGCAAGGAAGCATGGAGGAACGCATGCCAGGATCAGTCCCAGCCCCATAGCTTGGGAAGGTTCTAATGGGGTCCACTGCTTTTCAGGGGAGGGGTTAGACCAGTCTCTTCAACTGCACTTGGCCTCCATGTGAATCTTTCATCTTATGGTTTTTAAAGCATCTTTAGTTAAAGTTCTAATTCTTTTAGCTCACAGGGAAAGAAGTGACTAGATTTGAACCCACGCCTCTCTGATTCCATATCTCCCTGCTTTGCACTTGCTCTCACTTGACTAGAAGTCCGCTCCACAGCGGGAGTTCTCAGTTCTGGGTTTCTAGACTTCTGCTCTGCGTAGGGTTTTCTTGGTAAGGCCAGGGAAAGGACAGGGTAAGGTTGATTTTATGTCCCACCTTCTTCCTTTGGCATTACTTCCTTGGTGCTGTCACTTCAAGCACCCTGAGATGGGAAGGGGCAGGTTGGAGGGGACATTTCCAGTCCCTTTTAGGGCCACTGGTTAGCCTTCTTTCTCTTTATCTCCCCACCCATTCGCCAGAACTAAGTGCTGCCCTTAGCTAGACCCTATGGTTCCTCTCTTATTTTGGTTCCTTCGGTAATTTCCCACATTTCAAAGAAGGAAGTTCTGGGTTAGGAGCAAGTTAGAAAGTGAGGCAGCAAACCTGGAAGTCACCGAGGCCCCCCTGGGTGGGGGCATCAGCATCCAAAACTTAGAATCCCAGGGCCAGAGAGCCTTCAGGTCCCCCCTTTTCCTCTCCGCTCCTCTTCTTGAGTGAAAAAAGGAGAAAGCTGAAGAGGTTATGTTTCTGTCTGAAGTCACACTGATTAAAGCAGAGCATTAGGAGTGGATTAAGGGGTCAATGTCCATGCTTTTTTTGTTTACTCCATACCTCTCACAGAAAAATAGGGCAAAGGGGTAGGGGCTGGGCTTGAGCAAAATGCGGCAACTCTGAGAGAAAAGGTTTGTGCAGAAATTTCCTCAGAGGGCAATCTTTTATGAGCCAGTCCTCAGAGGGCCTTGTGTGAACACATCAGAGATGTATGGATTACAAACATTTAAAATCCATATGGGCTGAAGAATGGAGACGGGGGAAAAGATTTTGGCAAACACAGTTGCTTTTTTAATATATGTGTGTGTGTCTATATATGTATATATATTATCAAATTTAAAACATTTGAAAAAGCAATCCCAGGCGTTTCAGCTGAAACCACAGAGCGGTTCATCCTTCCCCACTAATAAGTTCCAATCCTTCTGTTGTGTGGTCTTTCCATTCCACGGGTTAGGACCCCACTAAGTCTGTTATACTTCAACCTAAATCCTGCCTGTTTTATACATTTTTAAGGTAGGTACAGAGAGACGAAATCACACTCTCCCGTACAGGAACCCAACTCCCGGGAGTCGACATGTAGCCAAATGGCTTCATTGTATTTTAAAGTGTTTTAAGTCCACTTATAAATGAATTGGGCTACACCAGGGCTTTTGTAATGCACATCATGAAAAATGAACAGTCAGCTGAAAATAGATTTTCTTTTACTGCCAAGTGCATTATGTGCAAAATGTCCTCCATCTGGCAGGACAGGCCGCATGACCGTGTGGATGGAGCTCAGATAAGGGAGCAGTCCGTTGTGTAGAGAGGATGCCGCTCAGACCCTGATCTCTATCAGGATACAGGCCACGAACCCTCTAGAAGCCTGGGATGTAACAAGCCGTCTCCTCTTCCTGACATGTGCGAACTTCCCTTCCTCCAAACAATGGCGGCCAACACTCCTGAGACTGGAAGGAATTACATGTGGTGTCACTGTCTCTCTCAGTTTTCCATGCACCGGCCCGCCGACCAGAACCTGCAGCGGGTCAGTCTACACCCTGCCGCCCCGCATCTGCTGTTTTTCAAGAGCTGGAAGCTCCTGGAGCTTTGGACTCTTTCTTCGCTCTGGCAAAGCTGATCTCGCAGCCAGCTCTTTGCGATTCTTTAATTTTTGCCCTTGTCATCTTGCTCCTTTGCTCTCTGACCTGACATGTCATCCATTCTTTCCAGTGAACACATACCCATCACTTTTTTTAGGGTCCATAATCATGTCCCCATCTCTAACTCCATCCCAGTGTGATGATCTTATTCCTTGAATAGAAGTCCCCTTGTATCCCCAAGCTTCCTCCCCACCACCCTGCCTTTCCTCTTTCCTTCCTTCCTATTAACAAACACTACCTATGGGAGTTGCTGACAACTTAAACCAAATAGAATATGGCTGCTAAGCCAAGCCCTTCGGCCTGGTCCTTGAGTCCTAGTTTCCTTCTAGGGACAATTTCCAGGAAAATCTAGGTATCTGTCTTGGTTACTGTTCCCATCAGAATTCTGCTAATTAACAGTCTCATTCCTACAAAACTGTTAACCAATAAATGGTTAGAGTTGGAAAATCCTTCGAGTATTTGCATTTTAGTGGAGAATCCTCAAATAAGCCAGTGCCAACTTGAGATGTTAGTTCATGCCACCTCAACCATCATGGTCACCTAACGGTCATCTTAACTGGTCGCCATCTTAATTAGGCCCTATTTATGGCCAAAGCCCTGGGGCCAGTCCCTATTCCTGGTTCACAGTGTCCACCATCTCTGCTCCCTCCTGGAAGGGAGATGTGTGGTTATGAGCTCTGACTCATAAGGCAGACAGAACTGACTTTGCATCCTGAATTCAAATACAGGCTTTGGCACTTTGGAGCTCTGTGACTTAAATCTAGCTGAGCCTTGGTTTCCTCACCTGCGAAATGGAAATAATGCCCATTATGTCTTCATAAAAAGTACTTGAAGTAATGCATACCAAATATTTAGCCCCGTACCTAGTAAAACCCACAAATATTAGTTAGGATTCTTGTTGTGGTTCTGAATTTTATTTTCAGAATTGTATTCACCCATCAGATCTAACAAGTTGGTAGATTTTGTGTGTGTGTGTGTGTGTGTGTTTTGCCTTTAAACTTTTTTCCTCTATATTTTGACCCTCTTTATATCTGGCTTTATAACTTCTTTTTTCCTAATCTGTGTGGCTTTCCTGCCTGGTTTGTCCCCAGTGTCCATGTCCCCCCTCATAGTATTATTCTATGTGCACTCATGAGTTGAAAAGGTCAGGCAGGACTCAGGGGATGAACTTCTAATGGTAGAATAGCAGGGATCTTTACAGGTGAATAGCTAACACATTTAACAGGATGCCCTATGCACATGTAAGAAACCATCACTTGGATCACTCCACCTACAATTCTTCCTGATAGATTTTGTCTGACCCAGTGCTACACACACTAAGCAGTAATGAAAGCTCATGGAGTAAGTGAGGGGAGAGGGAATAAACTAAAAAAAAAAATGCTAAAAGTATTCCCATGGACCTTTTTGTCAAATGATTAGTTGAAGTGGTGGAATTTTTTTCTCCTGGGTATTTTTTTTTTCTAGATTCTATCACCTATTGAAAAATGAAATTTCATAAAACGTGGCTTTAACAACTTTTTCTTTAGAAAATACTAAGAACAAGATATAGGTCTGTCTTTCTACTTTCTATTCTTTCAAAATAATAATTAAAAAAACTCAGAAAATTCCCATTTTAATCAGCTCCCCCCCATTACTTCCTTAAACATATTTAGAATGCTTTGAGTCTTCACCTTAGAGTCAAAGTCCTTATGACTTTGAGAGAATTTATAAAAACCAATCTTCTCTTCATCTCTTTAAAGGAGAAGTGCTTTTATGCTACTCAAATGGCAGACACTGTTTTGCCCTATCTTGTGCCATTTTTCTTTTTTATCTGTGTCTCAGCTTGTGAAAAGCAGACAAATACCAGAAATGAAAATGATAAATTGGTCTCCTTCATTTGTCTTCCCACAAGCTCCAGACTTCTGCATTTTCAGGCACCTTTAACTCTTGAGAGAGAAACTCTCTCATCCTTCACAAATCTGTTTTTCTCTACCTGTATTCTCAATCTTATATACTTATTCTTCTGGAATCTTGTTCCATCACTTAATCTTTCTGTCTTCTTCCCACATCCAATAATGAAAGCTAACACACACAATCAATTCCTTACATGAGATCCTGTTTCTGTCTCTGCATATTCTTTTCTTTCTTTTCTCTGTTTACTTCAACACTAGATTTCTCATTCCGTACTTTCATTCATATTTCAATTTTGGCAACATGGATCCCGCACCACTGAAATTATTTTTGTAGTCATAAATGAGTCGTGATTGTTAAATCTCAGGAACATTTTGAAGCTTAAAATTCCATCATAATATTACATTTTTAATCTGTAAGGACCCTTTATAGCTTAGTAAGAAAGAGGTAATAGCTGTATCTAGAGGGAAATTTATATAATCCTATAATCCAGAAGTGAAACACAGTTTATCAATAAGTATGAAAGTACCCACCTTCTTTGGTAGTTGACTACTCCATTAGATATTTGAAAAGTGGATGCCATTTCCAGTGCAAGTGAGGCTGTGATGAGTAGGTATTCTCAGAATTGTGCACAAAACTTCTGAGGATATACATCAAGGTTTTTTTAACTAATGGCAAAATTTTATAAACAAACTACATGTCCAATAAGTGAAGCAATTGATTAAATTACAATATATTTTGTATACTTGAAAGCTATGTAGATAGTTTAATGACATTGGACAATAATTAAGATGTAGTAAAGGAAAAAAAATTAAAATCCACTCAACCCCTGTTGTGTGGAGAAGAGAAACATTTCATAATGTTTTAAGTGGTGATGGGTGGTTTAAAAAACTTTCCTCTTGGTTTTTCTTTATTTTCCAAATTTCTACAAAAGCTATTGATTTCATAAATAGAAATAACCAGAGAAATCTTTTGTTTTAAACCACAATAATCTATAATAACAAGACAGTCTTCAATATAATTTCAAGGAATTGAGATTTTGCTAAGTCTATCAAAAAGCTATAAATTTGAAGTGACGTTATTTGAAAACAGCCAGGAGGCATCTATTCTGTGAGGTCAGTTAAGACTCATGTGCTCTAACGATCTGAAAAGCTCATGGTTGGATCAGTAACCTCTAAAGGGAGGAGGCTGATGAGAAATGTGTCTGGTGAAAGAGCTACCCCATTGTACCACAGAAGAGAAAGCAGATCTGTGGCCTTAATGAGTACAAAGAACTGAATGTGGTCTACTCTTCAGAAAGAAGAGTTTGTATGGGTTGGTGGAGATATGATTTCAGATGGGTCTTGAGCAAGCCAGGAGTTGTTTCTGTAGGCCCAAACCACATGGGGAGCAGGAAGGAGGTCATTATGCTCTTGTAGGAATTAGGGGCTAAAGCCCAAAATAAGGTCCTGTCCCGAGCAGTGGAAAGAAAGAACCACTGTAAAGAAAGAACTTTTACTTGGGGGTTGTCTAAGGGCAGTTTCAAAAATGAATCCCTTCCTTAGCCTTGTCAAGAAAAGGCAGAATATCTGTCAAAAATGCAGCTATGTGTTGAAGACACTTCCAGCTTGATAGAAGATTGTGGATTTTGCTTTTGATAGAGCATGTGAACAAAATGGCAAGATGGTCGAGTGAGTGCAATGGCCAGTGGGTAAATGAGAAGACAGAAGAAAGGTTAGGATTGGCTGCAGAACATGTCATTGTAAACTTTGTGGCAAACTCTTAATACAAATTGGGAGATGGAGAGGAGAAGTGAGTTGGGGGAAATTGGAGGGGGTGACAAACCATGAGAGACTGTGGACACTGAGAAACAAACTAAAGATTTTGGAGGGGAGGGGAGTGGGGGGTTGGGTTGGGTATTATGGAGGGCCCATATTGCATGGAGCACTGGGTGTGGCGCATGAACAATGAATTTTGGAACACTGAAAAGAAAAAAAAATTGAGACTGTGTGACTGTCTGTGAATGAAATGCACTCATATTACTTATGGCCAATAAAGGCATAGATCATTTTTTATTATACATGAATTCCACTTCACAAATGCTATTAGATTTCTAGGCAACACGATTCAGAGTTTCTTCTCCTTGGGTGGTTAAAAACCACTGACTTTGGCCTTGGATATCTACAAGCTGAGCTGTGATGGGTCATGTAACTTCTTACAATAAGAAAGGCTTTTTACTACATAAGAAAGCAAAATCCGCTAACTCTCATGGAACTACATTATTGTAAAACCAAGTCGTGCTGGTATGGAAGAAATTCTTTTCATCAAAATCTTCAGCACAATTTCTGGTTAGGCTGCTTCTAACTCCTAATTACACAGATTAGAGTAAGGAAGAAGTTAAAATGAAACCAAATGGATAATTCAACACTTTTAGTGTTAAGAGTTGTGCAATTTCACAACATGACAGAACATGTGTTCATTTGTATCTCACGGGAAGTTTATGACTATATTTTGTTTGCTTTAAATGGCAAGAAGCCTGGCTTCTCATCCTCCTTTTTCCCCCAACAGATTCTGTGTGATGGTAGATACGTTATTTATTTTCCCTGGAGCTTCTTTTTCCCCAGTTAAATAGAGATTTCAGTACTCTGTGGTCCTCATAGTTCTAGTATAAAATAAGATCATAAATGTGAAATTACAATGAAATCAATTTTAAATGTTAAGTTAAATCTAATTGTTGGCACATATTACATTTGAGAAAGACCTCCTTTAAATCATACAAGAAAGGTGTTCATGAAAAAAATAAATACTGGCTGACCCATTTGATAAAACTTTATTTGAGTGTAATATGTTTTCTTTAAAGAGTTAACAAGCACTCTCAAAGTTTATTTTGCCACATACACATGTGACTGCCCATGCTATGAATGCACATGTACACAACTGTGACTAGACAGATATTGTTTCCTGGTATTGGCTACCTCTTCTGTTACTAATCAAACAGTTGTGAAATGTGAATGTAACTGAATGATTATAACTGACCTTAATTAAATCAATAAATTGAAGCTCAAGAAGTTATTAGCCATGATTTACATTTTCTTCAGGGAATTTATAATCAATAATATCTCAGATCTTTCCATGAGGCACCTTCTAGCTCTTTAATGCACCTCTACCTCAAACTGACCAGAGCCCTTTAATTTAATCATCTTAGCCAGGATCAATATTTCAGAAGCATCATCTTTTACTAATTCTTTTGTACTGAATTGTGTCCCCTCAAAATTCATATGCTGAATCTTAATTCCCAGGAGCTCAAGAATGTGACCTCCTTTGGAGATAGGGTCTTTACAGAGGTAATCCAGCTAAGATGCGGTCATGAGAGTGGATCATAAACCAATATGGCAGGTGTCCTTATTACAAAATGGATATATGGAGACAGACATGTACACAGGTAGAGTGCCACATGAGGGTGAAAGAGGGACTGGAGTCATGATTTTATAAGCCAAGGGAAACCAAAAATTGCCAGCAAACCACCCAAAAGCTGGAGAAAGTCATGGGATGGATTCTCTCTCACAGCCCTTGGAAAGAACCAACCCTGCTGATGCTTTGATCTCCAACTTCCAGCCTTTAGATCTGTGAGACAATAAATTTCTGCTGTTTACGCCACCCAGTTTGTGAGACTTTATTGTGGCAGCTCTAGCAAACCAATGCACAAACAAATCTTCTCTTGTTTACAAATTTGCTCAACAAATTAACAGAAGACTTTGAAGAGCATATAAATATTTATTAAGAAAAGTGATACTGTGTAGGTATTCAAAGCCAGTTACTGAAAAAAAGTCCATTACCAAAGAGATATTATTTTTCTTCACAGGCTGGCAGCTAAATTATTTAGAATATTTTGGTTAGAACAGATTTCTTCTTCAACAGAATTCCAGCAAAGTAGTGTGAGTATGGGCTGTGAGCCAGGATATAGAAATGGCCTCATGATGGAGAACAGAAGCTTATAATGGGATAAAATTAAGGCTACCTCCATCTTTATTTAGCTTTTAAATGTGATAATGCAGTAAAAACATCCAGTTCCATGCCTGGAACATAGTAAATGTTCAGTAAATAAATGTAAAATCGGAATCTTTTGAAGTCTGGATAAACTTACCCAACTTGACATGAAAGAGATATATGTTTTAAAAAAGCTGTTACATGAACCCTGCTGTGATCAACATTGACTATTAGTAGCTTCCAAACACCTAACCATCTGAATATTGAACTAAATGTGTGTATATTCATGTCTCCATGAGGACAGCACTCGAGTGCATGCGAGTGGGCTTTCTGGAGTTCCCAGCACACGTGCTCTAAGGATGAATTAACTCAGGGTGTCCGATCTTCCTTTCTTTGTGTCTCCGTTGCACACTGTGCATTGGCTCTATTAAAATTAGTATTATAGCGTAATGTAACTGTTGTGTGTGTCTTTTCCCCACCAACCCCAAGTTCCTCCAGGCAATTTGTGTCTTTCCTCTTTGTGACCCCAGAGCTTCACATCCTATCTCTCCCGTAGAGGCACTCGATACACACAGCAAAGACGCTTGGGTATGGAGAAATGAAGTTACATGCTCAAAACTTCTGCGATATGAAAATAATATCCTATAAAATCTTGACCTTTAAGCTTTAAAATTTTAACATCGACATAACATTAAAATGTTCACATCAATATGTACGTGTAAAACTTGAAAACTGCCAGTGTCGGTACACAGGTTATCTTATTTGGTTTTAAAAACAAGCTCCAGAAGATATTATTTGCTTTGATTCCCATTTGAAAAATGACAGAGCAAGATCCATTATGTACTTGCACATAATGACAAGGATATTTATAACCCTAATCAGGTCCAAAGTGTCAAGTCCCAATTCAGCCATGCTCTTCGGAACATTCTGCTTCCTACAGTTGTCCCATGATGTAATCTATTCTATGGCAACTGGCATTATTGACTGCAGGAGTTTCTCATCCAGCCACTGAGACCATTGGACGTTCTAAGTGTACAAAAGCCCATCCATATTGGTTTTTGGTTCAGTCGATGCAAAGACTCAAGCATAAAGGATATTTCTGGAGTAAAGATGTTGTAGGAAGCAATACTTTCAGGCACAATGCACACTAGATTCAGAATAAGCTGGGCATTGGAATAAGTTGTACACCAAATGCCCTTGGTAATGGGATTTTTTTCTTCCTTGAAGCAGACCTGAAATAGTAGAAACAAGACACTTATTCATCAGATGGACACCTATGTGCCCTTTATACACTGTACCTCCAGGTTCCCTGCAGAGTTTGTAGGTTGACTTCTAACCAGCTGCTTGTAAAGCTGAGCAGGTACAGACACCCACGGCTCTCATAGCACTGTAGGGAGCATACCTCTAACCACTGGGATGCCTGGCACTTGAACTTGTCCAACAACGACTGCCAGTAGCCAATTTCTTCCTGACTTTAGGTGAAGGGAAAGGTGTGTATAAGCATGTTTGAGTGAGGTTAGCCCTTAAAAACAGCAACTATATTCACATTTGTGGGTGTCTATGTATTTTCTTTGTCTATATATACGTATGTGTAAAATGAGAGGGTGAGTCAGCATTTAAAGAGGCATAAATGTTTCCTGTTTCTCTACATGGGGGGGATGTGGAAGGAACAAGACAATATTTTTTGGTGCTTGTGCTGGGGTAGAGGTGACTGACCCAGGGACTAAAAGATGAACTCCTTAGATGGCATGATTTAACACATCCGAGAATCCCTGCCTGTCACAAAACTTCCCCCAATGTTAGCACGGTCATAAAGGCGCTGTTCCCATAGGGTCTTCCATAGACGGAGAAATCTAACAATCATTAGCCAATTTTTATGCAAGACTTACACACTCTGTTTTCATGACCTCATTTAGTTTCAAAATCATACTTTGAAGTTAAGACTATCAACAGCCTCATTTTACCAATTAAAAAGAAAAATGAAACCCAAAGAGATTCTAACCCAGGGAAGAGGCCTGTGGGGCTTGTTTACTTAACTACAGTCTCCTCCTGGATGGGGAAGCTCCCCTCTCATTAACACGTCCTGCCCCAGAGTGCATTAGGTTGTTAGTTTAGCTATCACAAAGGGCTCTGACCGAATGACAAATAAGATGAGAATATTTCAGTGGCTAAAGGGAAATTTTAATTATTTTGTGGAATAAACTACTTACCACTCAGAGGGACTCTGTAAATAGGGGGTATACAAGAGCCCAATTTGTTTTAAAAAACTTCTTGAATCCCCATGATGGGTTAGATGCCCCATTAGCAACTATGGAAAGACAGAGATGAATAAATTATGATTTCTGTGTTCTGGAAGTGAATTGTGCACTAAAGGGTAGTAAAATAGGCAGATGAACAAACAGCATGTACTGGACAAGGTAAAAAAGTATCTCTCAAAGTCTCACATGAAAATATCTCTGACGAGGAGACTCTGGGGAGAGGGGACATTTGGGCTGGATGTCGGATGAGAAGGAGACGTGTGTTAGGTGGGGAGATTGGAGGAGGGCATTGCAGCAGAGGGACACTGTGTTTAAAGGCAGACAAAGCTTTGGGCAAGGACCCTGCCTTTGTGAGAGGGACGGGATGAGATTAGAGAATAAGGAAACAGAGATGGAGCGGCAAGAAGCAAAGGAGGAGAGCTAAGCTAGCTTCAGTTTGTGAAGGGCCTTGTAAGTCAAGCAAACAATTTGTCCTCTGTCCTGATTCAGGAAAATGATTCTCATCCAGGGGTGACTTTACCACCCCCAGGAAATCTTTGGCAATGTCTGGAGATACTTGAGTTGTTACAGGAGAGGAGAGTCTCCTGATATTTGTGCGTAACCAAGGCAGGGGAAACTTTTAGGAATGAGTGATCATTTATTGAAGGCTCATCAGTGTGTATGAGGCAAAACCCCAAGAGCATTAGGAACATCCAACTAATAAGTTCAAAATACCTCTACAAAAATGTGTAGGTATGCATAGATTAAGGTATCTCAATCAAGGTTACCTAGGTAGCATTTAAACCTTGACTCCTGTGCATCAGCACCACACACAGTATCCTGCCTCCCTGATCCCTGAGTAACTTTCCACGTGGAAGATGAAGGCTTAACTCTGAGAGTAAGAATTGGAATGAAAAGAGAAGCCGGGAGCCCCTGGGTAGCTCAGTCAGTTAAGCCTCCATCTCTTGATATCAGCTCAGGTCATGATCTCAGGGTTGAGCTTGAGCCCCACATTGGCTCCATGCTGGGTATGGAGCCTGCTTAAGATTCTCTTTCCCCTCTCCCTCTGTCCTTCCCCTCTCCTCTTTCTTTACCTCTCTAAAAACAAAACAAAACAAAACAAAACACAAAAGAAAAGCTATATTTGAGAGAGACTGGAGGTGGACTTAAATCAACAAGATTTGGAAACACATTTGATGTAAGTGTAAGTAGAGGAAGGACCTGGGATAGCCCTGAGGTTTCTAATGCTGATAACATTAATGGTAGGATATTTGATAACATTTCATTGTTAATTCTTCAATAGCATTAAGATTAGACATAACTATTCCCTTGAAGTGTCTAAGAAATTCTTGAGTGGGTGGTGAGAAGTGATGATAATGGCATTCCTGGAGGGAAGGAGTTAATGAGATAATTTATATACTTAGAAATTTGGGAATCCATTAGCCTATAGATAGTGGCTGAAGCCATTGCAGAAACTATGAGAATGTCCAGGGAAGAGTGTGTAGCATAAGAAGAGAAAAGAACCATGGCAAAATCTTGGGTAGTCCTTAAGGCATGCTCAAGAGAGTAGAATGCTGGAGGAGTGGGGGATATATTTATATCTCTATCTCTATCTCTAATCTATATCTATCTCTCAGTGGTATATAAATCCATTCTGGATATAGATATTCAATCTCTGTATGCTCATGTCTCTAAAGATCACGTCTCCATATTTATCTATCTAATCTCTCAAGCCTTCAGTGGTATGTCCATGGAAGAGGGAAAGTACACAAGGCTGTAGGAATTAGGAATTTACACCTTCCTCTGAGAATGGTCTTAACTTCTGTAGTATTAAGAGTGGGCTTTGCTGGCAAAGTATATACTTCTATCTTACTTACCAGTCTTACTGCTGGCTGTTACCCCAAGCAAGCTGTGGTCCCTTCACCCAAGGAAAAGAATATGTTCAAATAGGAGATCTGTAGAAGGAATTCTCATCTCTCCATGCATGGAAAGAGAATTTCTGCCCTAGAGAACTAAGTTGCTCTCCAGCATTTCATTCATTGAAAATTAATAAATTCAACTCCATTTTCATTTTTAAGCCTTTCATGATATCAAGGTCAAATAAAATTATTTCTTTGAAGTGCCCAAGAAATTCTTGAGACACAAATCACAGACCATGAATTATGATCCCCTGCAGAGAGTAAGAGTAAGTTTTGGCTTAAAAGGAATAGACAACTGAAATCAAGGAATTGGAAAGCTTTCAGTTGGAAAAGTGCTCTAAATCATAGGGGCCAAGGATTAGTTTGGGGCCTCAATGTTTTATACATTCCATATATACAGAAACAGGCATTTATACATAAATACACACAAATATGTATTATTGCACAAGAGCATTTACACCAGACTTCTGCTTTTGTTTGCATTGCATGCTAATCCAAGCCCATGTCTAGGGAAGCTTTCACAGTTAATTTAAAAAAAATGAAATATTCAACAAAATACTTGTTTTTTTGGGGGGTGAGGGAGAATGGAGTAGATGGTCTATGTTGTCAAACAATCAGCTGATTTGCTTTTTATACATTTTTAGTGCCACATAGACAAGTCAAACCAATATATTAGGCATTGAAATTTCAAATACTTTCGAGCCTAATTTTGCCCAAAGAGACCCAATTTGTTAACAAAACAAAACAAAACAAAACAACCCACTGAACTAATTTGTGTGTAGGCTCTGTGCTTCCCATCAAAGGCTTTGTCAGGTGTTCTACGAAATAACAGGGTAATGAGGTTTGGTATTGTTATTAGAAAGCCAAAGACCAAAAAACAAAAATACAAACCCCACGTGTACTTTCATGACATTTGACACTTGTGAACCCACAGCTGAGTAGACGAATAAAAGCAGGACACCCCCATAAGACGAGGCTTAAAAGTAACTGGGTATTTGAATGTCCCCAAAAGATGACCATCAGCCAGTGTATTCCTCTGCAGTGAAGACCATTTCCACTACAATGAAGCCAAAATGCACATTCATTTGCATTACAGTCAAGAAAATGTTACTAGAATTGTCACGGCCTCATAAACACATACCTATGACTACAAAATAGTGGTCCTTCGTCTTTGCTAATCAGTAACAAAAGCACCTCCAAGCTCACAAAAATTGGTCTTAAAATTCAGGCAGCAAGTAATCTACATGTTTGTGTGTTATATGGGGAAGGAGGGGATTTCTCAAGAGGAAAACAGCACCTGGAAAGAAATGTGCACCAAAATATCAGTCAATTTGCATGCTGAAAGACAACAGGATTCTTGGGCTGAAATTGCTGCATTCAGGCCACTTCCGGGTACTTGGGTTTTTGCCCCCCAACAGTGATGTCTGTGTTTTCCCTGCCTACCAGGTGGCTCGCCTTCCCATAGAAAGGAATGGAATTATCAGTCCTGAAGTGAATTCGCTCACCTTTCAGAAGGCAGAAACTGTTTCTACATTTTTTTTCTTTTTTTCTGAAGGAATGCTCTTTTGCTTTTTTGCTTTTTTTTCCTTCTGGTGTGTCACCAAGGTTGAAGCAAACAGCCTTATAAAGACTAAGCAGGCTTAAGCCAGAATTGTTTTTGTTTTTGTTTTTAATTCTGGAGTGTGTTTTCTCTCTCTTCCCTCTTTGCCAATCCAGCTTTTTTTTTTTTTTTTAAGATTCATTTATTTATTTATTTGAGTGGGGAGGGGTAGAGGGAGAAGGAATTTCAAGCACACTCCCTGCTGAGTGCAGAGCCTGACAAGGGGCTCCATGTCAGGACCCTGAGATCATGCCATGAGCCAAAATCAAATCAGACACTCAACCCACTGAGCCACCCAGGTGCCCCTATTTTGTTTTGTTTAGTTTTGTTTGTTTGTTTGTTTTTAATTCTGGAGTCTGTCTACTCCCTTTTCCATCCCTGCTAGTCCAACTTTTCTCTTCTTCCTCAACCTTTATCCCCTTCCTTTCTTTTCTCTCCCCTCTCTTTCTTTTCCTCTTCCTCCATAATTTTTCTTTTCTCTTCCTTCCTTCTCTCCTTTCTTCTTCTCCCTTCCCCCATCTTCTTCCTCTTCTTTCTCTTCCTTCTTCTCTTCCTCCTTCTCTTACACCTTGCTCCTCTTTTTCTTTTCCTGCTCCTTCTTCCCATCACAGCCACAGTCCCAGCTGTGTGGCTAAGGCAATCCCTTCTTGCTGAATTCCTAGGTGGATGTTGCATGGTTTGAGCTGTCCTTGGCCTGGTTGGAAGGGGTCTGTCATGACCGGACTGAATGTACTTAAAAGCCTGACAAAGACTAGTTTACAATGATTCCCGCCCCCCACCAAGAGCAGCACAGAGGAGTATTTGGAGCTGTTTGTCTCAAAGACAACAAAGGCAATCTTTGATTCTTCCAGATGGTTTTTCTGACTCTCTTCTTTTGCTTCTGTCCTCCTCCTTGTGTGTCTATTATAGAGCTCTTGATGCTTAGAGAACATCTGTGTATCTTCTTCCTCAGATTCATCAAAGGCAGGTATAGTTGACCTAACACATATACCCGGCACAAAGCTGATAGCCTACAATTTAAAAAAATTAAAGTAACAAAAACATTGTATTGAGTTAACATTAGAGTATAGAATTTCTTAGAAATTCACAACAGTTTATACAAGCTCAAGATTACTATCCTGTCATGTTTGATTAGGGAGGGGGGGCTGGGTATCATTCTGAGTTTTCCCTCTTACCTCCCAAAGCCAGCGATCTTCATTGTCAGGCAATCCTGCTACCCTCCCTGGTGATGCTCCCCACTGAGACTTGGCCCATCTCTACTCTGAGGTGATCGCTATGAGCACATTTTAAAATGTTTACTTTATAGGTAAATTTTATGGACCAAAGCACCAATTCTGTTTGTAGTAAACAAACAAACCCCCTCCAAACCAGTATTAGATTACCTTCCCCCAGAAGACTGAGCAAATCTGGGTGGTGTTGGGCTGCTCTTCAGAGACACCAGAGAGAGGATTTCCAGGGAAGGGTCACTTCTTCCAACTTCTGGAAAAGTATAAAAAGCAAGTCACTAAGTGACAACTCAAACACATTTAAGGAGAATCCTCTTTCCTGAGAGACATTTAGCAAAACACCACCCCACCCCTGGCCAAACCACCTTATAAAAATGTGTTTTGTCAAACAATTACTTATTTTAAATATCTGGTCTTTTCTAGACTTTTGACAATCTAGCATTACTGTGTGTACTTGGAATAGCTGTTGCTCGAATGAGTCTGTTTTTTTTTTTTTTTTCTTTCTTTCCCTTCCTCTGAATTTATTTGCTGTGTAGACACAGTTTTGGTGAAGTCTGTTTGACTAGGTAGTCCAAAGGAAATTTTCAGATGTGGTAGATCACCTCCCCCAATCCTTACCCATATTTCCTAGCAGAATTTTGGAAAGCACTGATGACCTTTTGTAAATGGACCACACCTCAAATTCTCATTTTTCCATTCTGTGGGCAGTTCTTTCTTCCTGACCTTGCTCTCCATCAAAGCAAACCAGACAACTCCAGGTACTTCCCTTAAGTATTTGAGCCGCTGGACTTCTGCACCTATAGCAGATCGGAGGAAGCAAGCTCACCTTTGGTGTGCTCTCATGAGCCACTGATTTTGATTAGTCTGAGGAAAAGTACAAATGACTTCCAGCTGAAGCAAGCTTCATCACTATCCAACTGGCTCAAGTCGGGGAGAGTTTCCTGTTGGCTCCCTGAGCAGACCTATTGCCTTCTGACCAGGTCTTCGTTGGCGTTCAGGGAGTAGTAATTTGAGGATACGCCCTTCTTCAACCACCAGAGAGGGGATTCAGATAATTAAGTTTTCTAGTGTCTTTCCAACACCGGACAGATGCATTTTCTGTCATTGTGGAATATAAATAGAGCTGGGAATGCCTGTACAACAGGACATTACAGCTAATTTTCTCTCTCTGGTGGGCTGCCAGGGCTTTGAAAATAAGTTTCCTTGCTCTTTCATGAAGAACATCCTTGATTCAGTCGGAATCTTGGGTGAAGAGTCACACTGGTCCTCATTTTACAAACTCATTCCTCCTGATTAAGAGAACTAAAGTAACCCACCAAGTGCCCACTTCCCTGCTTTTTCGATCTGCATATCTCCCATGAAGTGAAGTCTTGTAATTTTCTCTTACATAATTTTGCCTATAAGAAACTGGAGAGTCACTGTAGACACAAGCCTTCAAAGGACTCTCTTGGGTCCATTTGGGATTATTAAGTAGTTCAAGGTCAAACTAGTTGAGGTATTATGTAGGAATTGATCATAGTATACAGTTGTGAGTGTGGATAGAAGTGTGACTCAGTTTGACTCATCACACTCCCCAGAAGGTGAGTATATGGTGGGAAAAAAAAAAAAAGTCTATTAGGGCAATTAGAATCAATATGTTGGCTCCTGAGAAATCCTCTAATGTTGTAATTTGTTTTCACACAGTGTCCTATTTACCCTTCCTAGATCAGTTCATGAAAAAATGTATGAAGTAGTGTCATTTCCCAAACTGAGTGCACTTTTCTTATCCACTCACTGTCTCAACATACTCTTGAATACACAAGTAAATTTTGGAAAAGTCTTCCAACCTATTTGATATCACTCTTAAGAGTGACTATAAGTTACTTAGCTTATAACTTCAGTATGTAGCTTTGCAAATGAAACCCACAATGAGTATAAATACAGAAATAAAAGAACCATGGGCTATCAGTGAATGAATGAAATTTAAGTCTACTCTAATTTCTTCACTGGTACAGAAACTGAGTCCCAGAGAAATGACCAGACTAACAAATATCTCTGAGGGGATTAGTCGAGAAGGACACCAGGATATATCACCCTGAAATACATCACTTTGGTATATGGATTAGTTTGAGCAGAAAGCAATTGAGAATCTGATGTATAAAAAAGACTTCTTGGAGCTTCCCTTATCTGACTAAAAGCAGTAATTTCTGAGAAATGAGAACTGCCATAAATCCCCTCTCCAGAGGAGTTTTATGGCCACGGAGATGGAAAACTCAGCACTGAAATGAATCCACACAAACAAATGTTGCTAAAATAACTCTTATTTTTCATTAGTCTCCCCATATATTTACCTTTTCACAATTTACTGCCTCTGAAACCCCAAAGGCCTGCTTCCTTTTGTCTGGTCGCTTCTCCACAATTTATTGCCCTTTTATTAAAATGGTATATAAACTTCCAAGTCTAACCACCTCTGTGGGGTTTCACTTCTTTTCTGTGAAGTTACAGGTATGTAAAAATATTATCATCAATAAAGAAAGATAGGCCTTTTCTCCTGTTAATCTAGCTCTTGTGAATTTAATTTGCAGGCATCAGGAACTAAATCTAAAAGGATAGAGAAAAAGTTTTATCTTCCTTCACAGTGGCAAAATTTAAACTAAGATTCCTTGGTCTATTACTAACCTGTTTGGCACCCTAAAGAAAGTGAAAAGCAAAGTCATACTCTATTTATGAATGATTCTTAATATACTCTGAAATGTATCACTTTGTATATTTTTCATATTTCTATTTCTAGTTGAAAAGGTTTGGAAAACTAAAGAAGGTGGAGACATTTAATTAAAATTAGGTGTACTTGAAATTAGTGAGGGTACTATTTTCCTTTAATTCACTGGACAATTTTCATATAATGATCAAGTCAGAAAAAAATGCTGGTTTGACTATCCCCTCTCCATCCAAATAGCAAGTATTTATGCAAATGATAATAGGATGGTGGATAAAATCTCAAGTTTTAGAATCATATGGACTTGGGTCATGCAGTGAGTCATTACACAAAGGGTGGTTATGAGAGCTTTGACAATATTACTTTTAGTATCTATTGACCCAGCAGACAATTGCTTGGGAGTTCTGAAGTTTCAACCAGATACTTATCTTGGTCTTTTGAAAAGCCATGTATTTCTACAGCTTCATTTCAGTAATGGTTGAAAATCCAAAAGAGATAAGAGAAGATAGAGTGAGCCTCAGTGCTTGGTTTTCTGCCTTCCTAAATGAAGTCCAGCCTATATTTCAGACATACTTCTGCATTTTTCACAACCAGAGCAAGAAGCCGATGGAATCCTTTGGTACTGAGCAGTGCGTTAGCAGTGAACTGACTTGAGAAGGTCTATACTGCTCATTTAATGCTAAAAAGGCGCCATCAAAGGTGAAGACCACAGCTCATGTCAAGTAGTTAAAATCTTAAACATCCCTAATGACTTATTTTAAGTCATTGCTATTCCTTACAAAAACAAACTAGCGCTAGATTAAGTGCGGGCACTCACATTACAAATGATACCCGTCATCTGGATTTCTCATTAAGGAGCTTCTGCCAAGTTCAGACTCTTTGCCAAGGATGATTTAACCATTCAGAGTGTCAAACTGACCTTGTACTTGGGGGTGGGGGTGGGGAGAAGCCGAACTGCCTGAGAATTGTTTTCTTGAATTCTAAAATATTGAGGAGATGAAACCATAATTTTGACGACCTTTCTTCACCGACATAGTTAAAATCTACACCCTACATAATTTCACTATTGAAACTGTGTGCTGGAGGCCTTATTAGTTTTCACATATTAAATAAAACAAATACTTTTTAAGAAAGGTTTTAGAGGACAGTAGGAAAAAAACTGAGATAAATGGATTAGAACCCCAGAGTTGGCAAAATTAAATACGATGATTGCTTAATTGTAGGTGTCTTCTTATGTGTATGTGTGTGTGTGTTTCACTGCCCTGAAAATACTAGCCTTCAGTGGTAGGCTTGCAGGACAGGAATGAAAGATTGTCTGAGCTTTGAGTCCATAATTCTGAATGCATTCAAAAATGTCATAAGTCCTCTTCAACATAAGTAAGCACAAATAATTGGTTTGAAATTCTTCCTTGTCACTCTGCTATTAGACTAGTAGATATCATTGTTGTAGAACTAATGGAAACAAACCTTGCATTGTTACTAAAGTAATTAGAAGTGTTACCTAACGAGGACTGTCATTTTTAGACTGAATAAAAGGCATGTCCTGGTAAAGGTTAGAGTGTTCTTAAAATATTCTGGAAGTAGTCTGATATTTATAGTGTCTAGATAGTGCTTCTGTGGAGAAGGGAGTCAGTCTTGCTGAGTTCTACAACACACACACTGAAGTCAGCTATCTCAAAGCACAGAGTGGGGGCCTAAAGTGAAGCTGCTTTCTGAGGACACAAAGATGATAAGTGAAATTCACAAGAATCTCCCTCTTACCTGAGCAGGTTTATGCCTGACATTTGTTGATAAGGTATTATATACCTGCTTTTGAGGTCCCAGCTCATTGAATTATACATGCTGACAGCTTCCTCACTGTTTCTGGCTTTCCCTGCAGCCCACCAAAATCCCCACGAGAACTTGGGGACAATTTGATCAGTAAAAGGGCATCTCCTTGTCATGGGATCTGCCAGGTGTCAGGAATTGTTTGGCTCATTATCAAATTTACTATCACGCAAATGTTATGAGCCAGATTATAACCCCATTTGCCAATTAAGACTGAAAGAAAAGTTAAGCAGAGTAACCATCCCTTATCATGGTTTCAGTTACTCCGGGTCAATGGTGGTCTGAGTACATTAAATGGAAAATTCCAGAAATAAACAATACATTGGCTTTAAATTGCCTGCCATTCTGAGCAGTGTGATGAAACCTTACACAATACCAGTATCCCTTCTGGGATGTGAATCAGCCCTCTGCCTAGGGGATCCTGGTACTATAGGATCTTTACCCAGTAGTCACTCAGTAGCCAATGTGGGGTTATCAAATTGGTTGTTATGCTATCACAGTGGTCGTATTCAAGTAACCTTTATCTGACTTAATTATGGCCCCAAAGTACGAAAGTAGCCATGCTGGCAATTCGAAGATGATATTCGAAGATGCTAAAGAGAAGGCCATAAAATGTTTGACTTAACTAAAGAAAGAAAAAATGCTGTTGCTGAGACCTATGGTAACATTTATTACAGTGTATTATTATAATTGTCCTGTTTGGTTTTTTAGTTAGCATTCATCTTACTGTACCTCATTTATAAAATTTTATATTAAATTTATAAAAATTTATAAAATTTATAAAATGAGGACAAAACACAGTATATATAGGGTTTGGTCCCACCCAAAGTCCTTGGATCCACTGGGGGCCTTGCAACATAACCCCTTCAAATAAGGGGTGGGGGGACTACTGTCTATTGCTTAAGACTGCACAACTACTCTTTAGTGAATGTGAGGTTTAAATTGGGCCTCCTTCCCTCAAAAGCCCGGTTTTCTATTGCAGCCTTCTGCCCATACTTACCTAGCTTGTTCCCATCAGTCACCCTCGTGGTGTAAGTACTCATTTCCTTCACGGTGTCTTATTTATTCCCTTCTGTGGTTATGAATTTAAAAGAGATTGTAGAATCTTTGATTCAAGTTTTGTTGTTGTTGTTGTTGGCTTTTGTTTTTTTTTAAAGATTTTTTATTTATTTATTTGACAGAGAGAGATCACAAGCAGGCAGAGAGGCAAGCAGAGAGAGAGGGAGGGAAACAGGCTCCCTGCTGAGCAGAGAGCCCGATGCGGGGCTCAGCTCGATCCCAGGACCCTGGGATCATGACCTGAGCCAAAGGCAGAGGCTTAAACCACTGAGCCACCCAGGGGCCCCTGTTGTTGGCTTTTAAATGAAAGCTGATTTGGAAGAACCTGCTTAGAAGGTGCTCTGTGAGCCTCTCACTCCAGGAATCGCCAGCCAACTTAATATTCATTCATTCATAAGCTGCTTGCTAAGAAAGAGATTTGAGAACCCAATTAAAAGCAATCACTGCTAGGTCACTACTGCATGCTTTTATTTACTGGACCAATTAATCACCCTTAGATTCTAAAGGTGATTTTCAAGTGGCCCTGAGAAGGTTAAAAAATAATTAGCTATGCTGTTTTTTGTTTTTTGTTTTTTTGTCTTTTTTGCATAATCAGGAAGTTTTAATATCTGGGTAGGATTTGAGAAGTTCAAGACATGCACAGCCTCTGAGCCGTTCAATTTTAGCTTTTTTTTTTATTCTTAATCTACATGTCTCAGCACCTCTTTGTTTATTTTGCTGCTGAATAAGTTTGCAACTCATCATTTATATTGCTAAGAGTGGCTGAACTGTTTTCCCTGAGTTGAAGGACACAACTCTTCTAGGGGCAAAACTGTAAAAAAGTAAAATTTATCCTTAGCGCCTTTGTAATCTGCTTCACCTCCAGCTACCAGTCTTGGTTTTTTCATTGCTTTCTATTACCTGTGCCCAGTGGTGTCCTATTTCCCCCTCTCCTACACAATGTAAAATATTTAATATGCTTTCATACTCAGGGACCCCTAAATTAATAATATACTTCTTAGTAGTTTGGTTTTCCTTTTTATCTACCAGAAAAGCCTAGGGAGAGGATCAGTAATTATTTCAAAGCTATAAAGGACAAACTGTAGTGAACAAATGCTGTGTGTTTGTGTGTTTATTTTTTATTTCTTTTTAAAGATTTTATTGATGTATTTGAGAGAGAGAAAGAGTGAGAGAGAGAATGAGAGGGGAGAATGTCAGAGGGAGAAGCAGAGTCCCCATGGAGCTGGGAGCCTGCCATGGGACTCGATCCTAGGACTCTGGAATCATGACCTGAGCCAAAGGCAGTTGCCCAACCAAGTGAGCCACCCAGGCAGCCCTGTATTTGTGTGTTTAAATTCAATCCCCCTCCTCTGCTTCCTTCTACTCACCTTTGGGAAGACGTGTTTCTCCCAGTCAACGCCAGGGATGGGCTGGTGGCAAAATAGGCTGATTCGGGGACTTCATCTCCCTGGCAATAGTGAGTAGCTCAGAGCTTCTGTGCTTGAGACATTAAGGCCTAGGTCCCTTCTGGAATCAATATAAGATGGAAGGAGACAACTGTTCTTTCTGCTGGGGTTGCTAAAACAGATATGTGTAAAAATGAAGTATCTGGGAAACAATTTCTCGCCCCATGGAAGAGGTCCTTCTGCAGTGGGAAAGAAGAAAGTCAGCCCACAGAAAGAAAAGCCAAGACATGGAGAGACAGCTCTGCCATTGTGAGTCATTTCAAGCCAATCTAGCTGTACTTGGAATTAGATTCAACTGTACCACTCAAACAGTGTATATGTGCATGTTGTATGTCTATGTTCATCACACAACCCCTTCACTCTGTGGGATCATATTTTCCCCACTCAGTGGCAGGGATGGGTATGTGAATCAGAATGGCTAGGCTTTCCAGTTATGGTGAGTTGCAAACCTCCAATTTCCATCCCGCTTTTGGGGGGATAGGTCTTGAGCTAGGTTGATTCAAGTTTTTTGGTATTTGGAATTGAAAGGATCCTGACTGATACATTTTTGAGGGAAACATTTTCAAGTAGACAATGTTCCTGTTGCCTCTCTTGTACTTTAGAAATGTTGCTTTGCTGTTGGTTTTGAATTATCTTTCCGTGATGACATAGAAATCTGCAGTTCTTTGCTGGTAGACAGCTGGATGTGTTTTTCACCATTTCTTGTTGATGTACTTGATATGATTCAATTTGATCTACTTCAGTTTAGTTTATTTTAATGAATGTGGACTAGGTGCTCCATGAGGGCCTTTTCCAGAAAGTAAGCTGTAGACCATTTGGATGCCTTATTAGAATGCAATGGTTGTTCCACATAGCAGGGTTTGGAAAGTATGAGCTCCATTTCAGATTTTGTATGGCAATCTACACTTCTTTTAGGTCCATCTGGTGAGCACTGATAAAAATCAATGACTTGCCACTGTTTTGACCTTTGATGCAACTCTGAGGTCTTTAGTAAGTAGCAGATGGGATTGTTGATTACAAACTGATACTTGAGAAATTCACTGAAAGAAATAAGATCATTTACATTTTTATTTCTAGTCCTGGGTGGTCATGTGACTTCTTCATCATTACTGCCAACACTCTAATTAATGAAAGACTATACAAACATGAGATGAAAGTATGAATCCTCTGGTTCTTGTTTTGAATTTCTATTTATTCTGAGTGATTGTGACTGTGTATTTATTTATATGTGTTCATGTAAACTCACACAATTCTTTATACAGAATCTATAAATAGTTATATTAACCATCCTAGTTAAATATCACGCAGATTCCAGTGGAAGAAAAGATCACACTGATGGGGCTGTTATAACTTTTTTTTTACCACTCACTTGCTTTTTTATTCTCTCTATGACTTTGTTTTTGGCTCTTGGACTGTTGACATTAAGTGTGACTAAGCCTTTGCCCTGAGGACCTTCCATTCTCCTAGTCACTGACTTTTACTTTCCATCTGGGAGCTGGGGTCCTCACTGCATCCTGTGGTGGCCTCCTGGCTCACAGTGCAGTGAAGGGTCCTGGAGGAGAGACCCCAATCATGAGAGGGTCCTCCCCTGTGGTTGCTGATGTTGTGTGAGGCACTAAAACAATGAGCATGTCAGCTGAGGACAGTCTCAAACTTGTTTTTATGAGGCTCAGTCTTAGATTGGAATAAACTATACAAAATCACTTAGTTGACAGTGAAAAACGTAGCAATTGGCTGGTACATTTTTGATAAAGATTAGTAAATAACCAGTTTGGGTGCTTATTTTTTCAAACTTAATTACATTGGGTGAAAATATATCTTATACAGCAAAACCAGCCTGACTTCTTTGGTTGGCTGGACTGGTCAAGAAAATCATACGGAAAAAATGTGTGAATTCTGTGTATTGATTCAAATTAAAATAACAACTTCATATTTTTGGTGACCGATTTGAGTTGAATCTTAATTTTTATGTCATGATATTAAGTCTTTGATGATAAGAATTATTTTAGTAGTAAGAGCATTTAACAAGACAAGATAAGGTTACAACTTCAATTAGGCCTTTTGTCATTAGCTTAAAGATTGAGTTTCTTAATCAATTGTATAGTAGACTGTGACTATACATGTAAATTATATTGATTATCTTGATTATAATTATTTGCATATTGATGATAAAAAACCCAGGAATTAGCATATTTAAAAACCATCTATTTTCTTTTCTTCCACAATGACATCTCTTAAATTGTAACTTTTCTCTTTTTTAAATTGTAACTTTTCAATGAATTATTTTGACTTTATAAATATATAGGTTTATGTATAGAAATCTGTCTCTTTGAATGATTAGATCAAGTTGATTGTGATCACCCATTATCATGCTTGAAAAAAGTAATTTTTGATTATGATTCTAACACTAATTCCAATGTGTGTGTGTTTTCCCATACCACTAAGCAAATCTCCAACATCAGCTGGGTGTCCTATAACTCAACTAAATTCTGACACTATATACCTGGGATGGCATCAGATCTCACAGCTTAGGGGCTCAGTTTATGTACTACTCCCCCCACCACCCTGTTAGATGCCAATTATAAGTCCAGGTTGTGATTTCTGCTCCTGACCCATCAGCTATACATCAAAGGTTCCCATGACCCCTCCTTGGGTTAGATTAATTTGGTAGAACTTTCAAGGAACTTAGAGAAATTTTTTTTAAATAATTACTTTTTTTTTTTTTTTTTTTTTTTTTAGAGAGAGAGAGAGAGAGAATGGAGGGTGAGGAGCAGAGGGAAACAGAGAGAGAATCTCAAGCAGACTCTCCATTCAGTGTGAAGCCTGACATGGGGCTCAATCTCACCACCCTGAGATCATGACCTGAGCTGAAACCAAGAGTCAGATGCTCAACTGACTGAGACCCCCAGGCACACCAGGACTTAGAGAAAATTTTACCTAGTGGTTTTACCAATGCCTTATTTTAATAAGATATAAGTCAAGATAGCCAGATGCATGAATTGTATAGGAAAAGGTGTGTGTGAAGGGGTATGGAGGTTCCATGCCTTCTCCAGAGTGCTTCAGTCTTTTAATACTTCCACATGTTCATTAACCAGAGGCTCTCTGGGTCCCTGTCCTTGTGGGTTTTTGTGTAGGTAAGTCTTATTACATAGGCTTGACCATGGGTCATTGAACTCCATCTCCAGCCCTTCTGCCCTCCAGGGAGCTTAGTGGGTGAGACTGAAAATTCCAATCTTCCAAACACATGGTTGGCTCTACTGGCCACCAACCCCCATGCTTAGGTACTTTCCAAAAGTCACCTCATTACCATAACAAAAGACACCTTTATGGTTCTCATCACAGGAAATTCCAAGGTTTTAGGAGCTTCCTGCCAGGAATGGAAACAAAGACCAAATAGATATTTCTCATTATAAGTCATAATATCACAGCTATCAAAATAGTGTATCCAATAAATGAATCATGGAACGATCTAAAATGCAATGTAACAACAGTTCAATGAATATAAAGGTATAAAAACTGTTAAATGTGGTTCTTACACTGAAGAATTTATAATCTATTTGAAGAGGATTTGTGGACATCCATGTACACACACAAGATAGACTCCAGATGATAAATAGATGTTGTAGTTAGACGTGTAGACAACTATGAAATAATCCCAGAGGGCTAAAATGACCAGAGACTAGATTGGGCTTTTAGAATCAAATATTCATGCAATTGAAGAAGGAGAAGAAAGTTCTATGGGGGAAAAATTGTAAAATGAGCTCTTACTCCTCTCACAGAAAAATAGTATAGCAGTATTAGCAAAGTAAAGACAAGATAAGATTTTAATGAAAGGTCAGAGAAGTGACCTAACATCTTCAATTGAATCTACATTATTTATAAGCTGTTTCTATCTACATACTAGCTCAGTGTTTCTCCCTAACTAAATTAACAGATTATTTGATTAAATCAAAAGGTCAGAGGAAGTGCTCTGAATATCTATTGGTGTATAATAAATCACCCCCAAATTAATAGTGTAAAACAGCAAGATGTATTTATAATCTCTGATGGTTTCTGTGGGCTGGGAATTTGGGAAGGGCTTGATTGGGTGGTTCTGGCTCCCATCTCTTATGTGATTGCAGGCAGATGTTGGCTAGGGCTGGAAGAGCAGGGCAGAGGGAGACTGCAGAACATGGAGGGTGGCCAGGCTCCTCTTCTCACGGATTCTCAGGGCCACTCCATGTGGTCCTCCCAAATAGGTGAGTTTGGGCTGCCTCACATCATGGTGGCCCCAGGATAGCCAGACTCTAAACATGGCTGCTGAAAGAGGAGAATTCTAACAAATCAAAATCTCCATTGCCCATCCTTTACAGTCTAGCCCTGCCAGTCACACAGCATCACTGTCACCATATAAAACACACTTCATCCAGTTTCAAGAGAAGGGAGCATAAACTCCATCTCTTGAGATCAAAGTTCAGTCGCAAGGATATGGAATAGAAGATACCGTTTTGCCCTTTTTGGAAAATATAATCTACCATGATAGATCATTTGAGTCATTTTGTTTGATTCAGCACTGTCCTTGAGGAGTAAGAAATTAGTAGAAAGACCTCGAACATATAATGCTTATGTTAATTGGTTGAAATGTATAGATAATATGCAATCAAGAGTGGGTAGCACTCTTTTGGGTGCTGATCTAATCCAAAAATATTAGTGACCCAAATAACCCATCTCCCACCCCTAATTCATGGCTAGTAGACCATAAAAATAATACAACATTTGGAGATTGACCCTATTACTAATAGAAATGAAAAATCATCTTTAAAACATTTTAAAGGGTTTTAACATTTGTTTTCTTATTTATGCTTCATTTGAATCAAAGCCCAACCCGGTAGTGTTTCACAGCAGTTTCCTTTAGGCTGTATTTAATTGCTGGAGAGATATCTTTTGCTAATGAGAGTGAGCAATCAAAACCATAACCTGCATTCCTGAGATTTGGCCTCATGCATCTTAAAACATAGCTAAGGGTTAAGTAGACTTCTGAAGCAAAGTAATCTTTTTGTTGTTGCTGCTGTTATTATTTTATTTATTTATCTATTTTTGTTGTTGTTGTTGTTATTATTTTAAACATGAAGTTTAATGTTCCAAAAACTTTTCTGTCCTTTCATAAGAAATGGCAGTCCTCCTTGACATTCTCAAACATGAGTGAGAAAAGACATTATTGAACACCATCCTTTCACCTAAATTGGGAATAGGGTTTCTCTTCATTTGCTGGTGCTTTTTATTTTTCAAGAGAAACATCTTATCTCTGCTTTGGGCTTTTTTGCCTTGGTTTTCCATTCTTTCAGGATGAAGTGTCACCAGAGAAACATCAGCTACAAATGCCTGTGGTTAACCAGTATTCACCCCAGTTTTTCACTTAGGACTGACTCAGATTACTCTTCCCCATGTTTCCCAGCTGTCTAAAATTATCATAAAGGTAAAACTTGGGGGTGTGCACGTTCCCTGCATGCCCTCCCCACTCCCCCAGTCATGCTTCACGCAGGATCACTAGTGTTTTAGCAAGGGGAGGTCCATATGATATGAACTATTGCTTAAACAAGACAAATTGAAGAGACTTCATAGAACGTTCATGGCCCTGAGTTTGCCTGTTATGAATATACCCTGTGTATAACAAGATTATAATTAAGTCTTCGGTGTTAATATCCAAAATCCAGATGGCAATCCTAGAGTTATAATTTGGAATGAGACCTGCTTGATTTGACATCAAGAATAAAGAACTAGAAAACACAATTTTCTAAGAAGTTGTTTTTTTCCAATCATCAGCATTTCCAATCATCAGGTTAGACAAGATTATGACAAGCTTAACTATTTAACTGGTAATCCCTCTAAGTATTTCTCCTTATGTCTAGTTGCTATTAGGGCCATGACTAGAAGTGAGTAAGCAAGGAGAAGAAGGTTTGTTTAGTTCATAAAAAGTTAATGATATGATACCTTCATTTCTGGATGTTAAAAACACCAAAGCTCTTGAGAATTTCACTTCAGTTTCCACTTTGCCGCTCCAGGCTGAAAGTTTTTAATAATATTCTCATTAAAGATTAAATTAAAAGTCACAGAGACTTCAACATAAAACTTAAACTTATGCAAATTATAGAAAAAAAATAGAAGAAAATCTTTGGTGTCTAGCATTAGGTGAAGAGTTCTTAGACTTGACCAAAAGCATGATCCAGAAAAACTGAAAATTTTACCTTATCAAAATTAAAAATTAAAAAACTTTAACTCTGCAGAAGACCCTGAGAGGAGGATAAAGAAAGCAAACTGCACATTTGGGGGAAAACCTTTGCAAACCACATCTCCAACAAAGGTCTTATTATCTGGATTATATAAAGAACTCTCAAAACTCAGTAATAACTTGAACATTCAATTGGAGAGTGAGCAAAAGACATGAACAGACATTTCACCAAAAAGGATACACAGGTGGTAAATAAGCACATGGAAAGATATTCAGCATCATTAGCTATTAGGGAAATGAAAATTAAAACCATGAGATATTACTACATGCCTCTCAGAGGTTAAAATAAAAGTGGTGTCCCCACCAAATGCTGGTACGAATGTACAGCGAGTGTGTTACTCACACATGGCTGATGGGAATGAAAATGGCACAGCTCTGGAAACTAGTTTGGCAATTTCTTAAGAAACTCAGTACATACTCACCATATAGTTCAGCTATTACAGCTTTGGGCATTTATCCCAGCGAAATGAATACTAATGTTAACACAAAATCCTGTACGTGAATGTTCATAGAAGCTCTATTGGTAATAGCCCCAAACTGAAAACAAGCCAAGCTCCTTCACAGGTAGATAGTTAAGCTATGATACATTCAGATCACGAATGCTTTGTAGGAATAAAGTTATTAATACAGCCAGAAACTGGGATTCATCCTAAGGGAACTAGGCTCAGTTTAAAAGCCAACCTCAAAATGTTACATTGTATGAACCCGTTTACTCAGCATTCCTGAAATAAGGAAAAGTATAGATATTGAAAAGAGATTAATGGTTGACAGAGGTTAGGAATGGAAGAGGGGTGTAGAGGTGGGGTAAAGGGTGAAGAGGAGGGATCTGGAAATAGAACAGTCCTGTGTCTTGATTTGTGGGGATGGTTGCATAAATCTATACATGTGATAAAATTGCTCAGAATAAATAGATACCCGGCTATTGTGCACACACACCCACAAATGAGTGAGTGAGGGCATATAAAATTTGCAAAACTTGAAGAAGCTCCCTAGCTTTTGGCCTTGTCATTTTGGTTGTGGTTGTGATATTGTACTAATTTTGTAAGCAGTCACCATTGGGGGAAACTAAGTGAAGTGTTCATGAGAACTCTGTGGAAAATGTTCCTGCAATTCTCTGTGAATATATAATTAAAATGAAAAGTTAAAAAAAAAAAAAAAAGTAGTTCTCTGTTGGACTCAGTTTAAGTTCTAACTCTGTATTGCTAATAAAGATATATTTATTTCTGTTAAGAGCCAGGAATAGAAACAATCAGCACCAAAACAATATATACAAGAAGCTAGGAACACAAGACTATTGTTGAAATGTACTGGATATTCATTTAGAAATTCGTGTACGACATATCTGTTTGCTAAGTATTATGTTTGCTTATTTATCTTCTATGAATACAACCATATGAGGGTGCGAAGGAGAGCAGAAGTAAGTGCTACCAAAACACATGGCAAAACCAGACAACCTGGGCTCCAAGTCCTTCTGGCTCAGTTGTTACTGAGTAGCAATTTCTTCTAGACCTGAGCCCAGAGAAGACAATGCAAGCAACTGCAGGTGTGCCAACAGCAGTAAGTCTGTTTCCCCAAAGGTTTTAATCACATCTAAAAATGTTTCCATTTTGTATTATTCATGTTGAAATTCACTTAGACCTCAAATCAGACGTTTTTTGGAGAAAGGAAAGCAGCTTGGGTAGAACGTGTTTCTGATGTTATATTCTCTTACCCTTTCATATAAATAACAAATTTTGAAGTCTTTGTACGTCTTTTCAGCAAAGGTAATATAGATCGATCTATCTGTCTATCTATCTATCTATATCTATATATAATATATAGATCTTTATGTATTTTTATATATAGATCTATTATATATAGATATAGATAGATACAGACCTATATGTAATAGATCTATATGTGTGTGTGTGTTTACTTGTATATATAGATATAAATATATATACATATATTTAGGATTTTATTTATTTATTTGACAGAGAGAAAGAGAAAGCACACAAGTAGGGGGAGCAGCAAAGGGACAGAGAAAAGCAGGCTTTCTGCTCAGCAGGGAGCCATATGTGGGGCTCAATCCCAGGACTATGAGATCATGACCTGAACGAAAGCAGACGCTTAACTGACTGAGCCACCCAAGCGCTCTCTCTCTCTGTTTTTTTTAATTTACATTTTATATATTTAGACTTACATTTATTTATTTATTTATATTTGATTTTATATATATAAATTTTGGACGGTTCCAAAGAAAATATCATGCCTTATCAAGAACCTGCATAAAACGTGCTGAATGTTGTATAATTCATTTTTTGAAGATCAAAGTGATTTAAATTAAAAAGCAAAACCCTATGCATTATAGGAATAGGGGACTTCTTTAAAAATTATGGAACATCCACACACAGAGTATTGTACTGTGAGCTGGATATGTCATACTTCAATATATTACCGTGGAGGGTCTCAAGAAATATTGTTAAGTAAATCATGCAGAATAGAGAAAAGTATATAAAGTACACATCATTTAGTAAAAGTGGAGGCAAGCAAGAATATGTGTATGTATTTTCTTACATTTAAAAAAAGCAATGGGGCGCCTGGATGGCTCAGTGGGTTAAAACCTCTGCCTTCGGCTTGGGTCATGATCCCAGGGTCCTGGGATAGAGCACCACATCCCGCTTTCTGCTCGGCAGGGAGCCTGCTTCCCTCTCTCTCTCTGCCTGCCTCTCTGCCTACTTGTGATCTCTGTCAAATAAATAAATAAAACCTTTAAAAAAATTAAAAATAAAAAAAGCCAAGGAAAGTGTACCTGTTTTTAAAATGATTACTGAAGGGAGGTAAGGAATAAGGTGAAGTCATAGGGACAGAAACTCAAGTTCTTTCAATCTTCCTTACTCTGTAGATCTGACACTGAAGCCACATCCATAGTTCACAAATAAAATAAAATATTTTAAAATAAAAAATAAAATCAAATAAAAATAAAATCAAATAAAAGCAAACCCTAAAAATGGAAAGGAAAAGGAAACATGTGAATTTAAATATGCACGGAGGCCATGACATAACCAACAGAGAAGTGACTTTAAAGCAAGGTCTAAGTGACTTTATAGCACAGTCGTTTTACTATACATTCCAAGTGGGATATAGCTTGAAGACAAGTAGGGCTGTAAAAAACTTGAACACTTTCATATTTTTGAACCATCATATTTTTGATCTTAGTATTAGCATTACTATGAGCAATGATTGGGTATTTGATATTAAAAATTATTAGTTTTTTAAGATGTGATCATGAGTATGTTTGAAAAGAGTCATTACTTTCTGGAGATACTTTCTAAGATATTTAGAAATGAAATAACATGATGCTTATTTGTTTGAGAATCATCCAAGGGTAGGGAAGTGGGGGAAATGTAGCAGAAAGGTGGCCATGACTTGGTAATTACGGAGGGTGGCTGATGACTACCCAAGATTCATTATTTTATCCCCTCTACTTTTGCATAAAGTTGAAAATTTTCAAATTAAAAGATTAAAAATATCAATCAAATCACAGTGGAAAAATTGCAAATGAAAGAAGGTATCTTGCTTCCTTTAATACTATAGAATATGGTCTCCATAGAAATTCATTGTTGCTAATCCCAGCGTAAATTCAAAGGTGCTTTTCTCTAATGCTCTCTATCAGGGTTCATTATTTTATCTATTTATTTTTTTTAAAGATTTTATTTATTTATTTGACAGACAGAGATCACAAGTAGGCAGAGAGGCAGGCAGAGAGAGAGAGGAAGGGAAGCAGGCTCCCTGCTGAGCAGGGAGCCCGATGCAGGGCTTGATCCTAGGATCCTGGGAACATGACCTGAGCCGAAGGTAGAGGCTTTAACCCACTGAACCACCCAGGTGCCCCTCTTTATTTTATTTCAGACTCTAAGGGTATAGAAGTCTAGCTTTTTTTTTTTTTTTTAAAGATTTTACTTGTTTATTTGACAGAGAGGGATACTTAGGGAACACAAGCAAGGCAAGTGGGAGAGGGAGAAGCAGACCCCCCACCGAGCAGGGAGCCCTATTTGGGGCTTGATGCCAAGACACTGGGATCAGGACCAGAGCCAAAGATAGAAGCTTAAGGACTGAGCCACCCAGGCGCCCCTAGTGTAAGCTTTTTGTAAATCATCTTCAATTATACAAATTTAAGAAAAGCCAATTATTTATTTTCTTGGGCACGGATAGATATTTGGCTTCTTAGCAAGCTTTATGTGAGAAATCCTACAAAAACATAGGACAAACTTCCAGCTCCTGCTTACCTGGGTCTGCTGATGGGGGTTTCCATCACTATTATTCTGCTGGAGAGAAAGGGTCATGACTTAGCCATTAGAAGGCCTGGGTTTCAGTGCTGGCTCTAATTTTTCTGACCTTAATATACTTAACTATAAAATGAGAGATTATACCTATTTTACAATGCTTAAACAAAAGAAAAAAAACAAAAGAAAAAAATACTTAAATGCTAAAAACGGAGGTTGGAAATCAGTAAAGGCTCAATAAATGTTAGATATAATATATAATTTGTTCTTCTTTTTCCAAAGGAATAATATCCACTCCATATGGTTGTTATCATCTTCAAGCAAAATAATAATGTATGTAAAAGTGGTTGTTAGTTATTACTAGGTCTATGTTGCCACTAGGCCACAGGGTGATGAGACCACCACTCAGTAGACTGCTTTATCTCATGTAGGATTTCTGAGAAGCGTGGGGTTCAGAATTTGATGGAGTTCCAGAGACATAAGTAGGTTGACGTTACCTATCGAGGCATGCTTACCTGGCTGAGACTGTTGCCGACTTGTTGACATTCAGAATGTGTTTATTGGAGTGAGTTTGTTCCTGATTTTGCTGACGCTGGGTGCTTAGCTTGAAAAAAGTACACACTAAGATGAGTTCTTGATGCATGCAACATGGGAAAATACCTGGTTCTAATGATTATTTGTTACCAAAGCTAAGAAGGATGAACCTTTCCTGAAATCTGCAGCAACTTTTAGATTCTTGACCCTTGTTTTTTGCATAGAAGCTACCTCATCCAAAAGAAATCTTATACCCCTTGCTGCTGAATACCAAGCTACAGCTCCTAAGAGAAAGGAAATGACAAAAACAATCCCCTACAAATGTTTTTAGTTTTAGTTTAGTTTTAGATGTTTCAACTTAAGGAAGAAGATTTGAAAAAATTGATTTTCCATCTTGTAAATTCTCTCATTTTTGTTTCATCGATGGTCATCACCTGGTTGGTTAGAGAATTAGAATTTGTTGGTGACACAGTGCAAGTGCTTAGCGAATGAACTACAATTACTCTTGGTGTGAGAAATTGCTAGTCCTGGGGAGGGAAGTGGGGTGGTCACCAGTTAGTGACATATTGAGAGAGTTATCTATAAAAAGACTCATTTTCTCCAAACTGTAGTTTGTTTTTCAGGTATAGTGGTAATCAAAGCATTTTTTACTAACAATTCCATTACAATTCACACACAATTTATTATAACTGTGTTTGTTTTGCCTGATGATTTGTCCATTATGTTATTTCCAAGCCAGTAAAAAGCAATGAGACTCTCAGGAAGAATATATCACACAAACCCACAACACTCAATAAAACCCACAGGTCAGCTAGTGACTGTAGACATCATTTCTTACCCCTTGGTGGAGTACTATTCGTTATCTACCTAACACAGCTTTCCTGAAACTAGTTCTTTCTTCAGAATAAGTAGGTTAAGCCCTGGGCCTGGAATAAAGATGTTACCTTAGTTATCAGTGGCCTTCCATGATCCAGTTGACATCAGTCTTCATCCTGTTTCAATCTCAGAGAGGGTTGAGCCAAGGCAGCTGGGCACCCTCTGGGGCAAGCTGATAATGGTAGCTCTTAAAATGGATATCCTTTCTTGTCTGTTGTTCCTTTTTATTCAACTAGAGTAGGAGTTGGACCAACTTACATGTCACCAGGTGGAATAAAGGACTTGATAATAAGCCTCCCTTTAGCTAACTTGTTGGATAAACTGACAGTCTTTCTCCTTCTGTTAAGCATGATGACTAATGTCAATAGTAGGTCAAAGCTCATCTCTGGTAGGCTGCTCTCTAGTATACAACCAGCCTTGGAGCTCTCACTGTTCCAAGCCCAATAGTTACAAAGGTTTAGTTTTGTTTGTTTCCAAACACGATGTTTTACAATTTACACTTGTTATGGTGATTATGCAATTTAATGAACTTTTATGCAAGTTGATGAAATTCAGTGCAAAAGACTGAGATTATTGTTTCTGTGAAATTCAAATTGAATATTTCAGAAAGACTTGATAAAAACTGGGGGCTAAAATATTTCTAACCAGTTGGTGTATGTGAAACAAAGTTTGAGAAAGAAATAAAAAAAAAAAACTTAAGAAAACTTCATACTCACTTAAAAAAATTCATACTCAATTCCAAATTCACAAAAAAAATCAATTGCTTTACAATTGTCTTAAATTCATGCCCCACTATGAAGTAAGCAAAACTTAAAATTATAACGCACACATTATGAATGCGACATGTGGTTTATACAAGAAGGGACGGTGTAATAGACAATTGATTCATACTCGAATCAAAGCTCTTAGTCTCAATTCAAAGACTGGTGCATTTATATATTTTAGTTAGAATAAAATAATTTTTTTCTTTAGTTACCTTTTTTCCTTTTGGGATTGAGAAATGCCAATTGCATTAGATGAGGAGGTTCCTGTATGTTTAAGAGTCATCTATCGAAGGGATCATAATTGTATTCTGAGGCCACAAATATGTATGTACATACGTATGTATGTGTGTATGTATTTATAAAAGATTTCATTTATTTGAGATCATGACTTGGACAAAAGTCAGATGCTTAACCCACTGAGCCACTCAGGCACTCTGGTCACAAATACTTAAATTCTTCTGTCTCATAATCTTAATTTTTTTCTTGTATTGATCTTCTGGTTTTCCAGGCACTTTCCCTTAACATATTTCTTACTCAGTTCTTTTTTTTTTAATTTTTATTTATTTATTTGACAGAGATCACAAGTAGCCAGAGAGGCAGGCAGGTGGGGGGTGGGGGAAGCAGGCTCCCTGCTGAGCACAGAACCCGATGTGGGGCTCGATCCCAAGACCCTGAGACCATGATCTGAGCTGAAGGCAGAGGCTTAACCTACTGAGCCACCCAGGCGCCTCTCTTACTCAGTTCTAACACCAGATCTGCTCAAATACCTGGCTAATCTGTTCTGAATTGAACACTTCACTGCTGCTTTATCTGCCAGTCCTGCCCTTCCAATATGCCCTCTGATCCAGATTTTTGCCTCACCACTGGAACCTCTGTTTACCACTACCGATATTCCTGTTCATCTAAAAACGTCATGAAACACATCTCGGCTAGTCCTGGTCTTTCTGCGGATTCTGCCATGGGGTTTTAGACCCATGTTTGAATGATCCACCTGAAAGTCACAGTGAGAAATTCAGGAAGAAACTTGTTGCCAGACAATATCTAATTATAATTATAAAAGCAGCATTAAGAGAGCACTAGTGTCCCCCCACCCACTGTTCTCAACATTGTAAGTGATCACAATAGGTTTGTGTAATAAACTGTTGAGCAGTTCCTGCATGTCAGGAATCTTAATGACTACATCCTATTTAATGCATCAACTTGATGAAGATGGGGTGCCTCGGTGGCTCAGTTGGTTATGCAACTTCATTTGGCTCAGGTCATGATTGCGGGAGTCTGCTTCTCCCTCTGACCTTCTCCCATTCTCATGCTCTCTCTCTCTCATTCTTTTTCAAAAAAATAAATGAAATCTAAAAAAAAAAGATGTCGGTATTATTATTCTGTTTTAAAGGAAAAAGTTCTGAGGCACAGAGTTTAGTGCTTTGCTCAATACTGGATAGCCATAGCATGCTAGTAAATAACAAAGTAGATTTGAATCCATACCTGTGTGACTACAAAGCCCAGACTTTTATCCTCCAAGAAGGTTCTGATTGCTGCCAGCTTTGTTAAAACTTATGTTAAAAATTTTACAATTTAAAGTAAAGGCTTAAAACAAATTATTCGCTCATTTATCCATTCACTCATTTAACACATGTGTTGGGACTCTATTATTTGCTAGGCACTGTTCTTGATGATTCTGAAGATATAGACATAGAAACAAAATCAATGCCCATTTAGAACTTGCATTCTAGTGATAAAGGTTATGAACAAATAAATACAAAATACACTAATGTCAGAAATGACAATTGAAAGTTATTGGAGTGTCATGGTAGAACTTAAAGACCTAAGAATTTGGTAGAAGAAACAAGGCATGAATATATAAGTAGTTAAATGGTTAAAAGTGTCAAGCAACTTAAATAAAATAAGAGCTAGAGCAAGGCATTAAAGATTAATTTCTATTAAGTGTTGTAGAAAACAAGTGATGGAAGTGTAGAAGGGAGAAGGTTGTTCTGGACTGCAGTGTTTGGGGAAGATTTTGGGGAGAAGACTGAAGAGTAGATAGAATTTGGCTGGTTGGAGAAAGGGCAGTAAAAACAAGTTAATTGTCTCAATGAGACAACTGAAAGTTCATTTTTCTGCTGATAGCTGCTAAATGTGACAGATTTAAAGAGTGTGAGTTTGGCCCTCATGGCTCTTAACACTAAAGCCGAAGCCCTGTTCAAGTTCATCAACCTGACCTCAAAAACATGAACATAGTACCTAGAGGTTCATGCATCAATTTCTGAACCTCGACAGATGGACATGCTTTAAAAAAAAATGCAAACAAAACACCGCATTTACCATGCCCTGTAGAGTATGAAAACCTAGCTGACATTCTCATTTACTCATCATCCGTCTCCTTTAATATGTCATCCATCATTTGCTCCCATTTCCCTTAAGAGCTTGTGAAAAGTTGGAGTGCAAATGGCCGAGCAGTCAAACGCCTGCCATTATTTCTCTGATGGGAATTCAGGGGGGGGCAGTCAGGTTCTTTAGACAATGGCTGATGCACAACAGAGCCTTGAGGCAGGCTGAATTAGGAACTGGATTTTGAATGAGTGGGGCACTCCTTTGTTGGGTAGGGCATTGAAAGGATGGTTGGAAGTAGGACACAGCTCTGTATCTGTTCAGGGATCAGTGTATTTGGAAATAAGGTGTTGCCAAGCGACCATTCAAAAAGGGAACCTCTTTATCCACGCTGCCTGGAATTTGAGCAGATGTCCAGAAAAACGGGGCCAGATCCTTTCACACATTCTCTTGGAATCCTAAAAAGGTAAACTCCAATTAATCCTGTAGGCCAGTGTGGCTGAAATGTATGTAGAGGAAGCGAGAGAGTATGTTTTTAAATAATTTGGAAAGGAAAAAGTGGATGACTTTTTTTTTTTTAATATCGACAGAAAAATTGATTCAAGAACAATGGCATATATTTTTAAGAATGCAACCAACAATATATCCTTATTTAACTGTTATTTAACTTCAGCAATGCCTTAGCAATGCCTGACACAGGGACACATTTAGAGCAAGGGGTGTCAAATTTAATTTCCAGGGCTCAATAATTGCCCATGGAGCCTTGTAACCCGAAGACTCAATTGCTTCTGAGTGGGCTGTTTTTCCACTTGCACTTTTTTTCAGGGACTCTTTTTGGGGCTGAGAATGGTGGTATGGGATTGAGGTAAAGAAAAAATTCACAAAAGTGTGTGAGATGTGCCCTTCAATTATTTACAAATACTTGAGCTGATCTCATTAGAGATAGTGTGTTCTAAAATGTGAAACTTCTTATAATTAAATATTCCAATGACCAAATGAAGAAACAAAATTAATTCAATCTGTTTATGTTAAATGCTGTGTTTAATATAGTCACTGTGTCATGGGGGATATGAATAAAGACATTATATACCTCCTTTGAGAAAAGCCAATCTTACTAATGTCCAAAACAGAGTCTAAGAAAAGAAGCAAAAAAAAAAAAAGTTTAATATAAAACCTTAGTGGTTGTGCTTATGCATATAGATTGGTTTCAAAAATTCTACTGATGTTCATGTTGTCAAATCACATTTTCTATAGGTGGAGGTCATTTTATGAGAGATTAGATTCTAAGTCAGAGGAAAAATGAAAATGGTAAAATCTCATTTTGCCTTTGGTTGTGCACCCTGTTACCTTCTCATAGTATCACCATTGCTGCTTGCCGTGTCCAGCAATACAAGCAGGCTTGTGTTCAGGGGCCTTACTCAGCTCTGCCCTTGAACCTGGGCATGAGGAGGGACCTGTCCTGAAGCAGGTATTTTAGACCACCTCCCTAAAAATCACAGAGTTAAAAAAAAAAAAAGGCCAATAAAGGTATTAAAAATGCATAGTTGCTTCTGTCCCTTGGGATCCAAAGCACAGTGCTGGTCCAGCACAATCCATAACCATGGTTGGCCGCATTATTTGCAGGGCCAAGAGCAACGTAAAAATGTCCCTATTTCCAAAAGCAGGAAGAAGGGCTGTGAAAGATGTATATGAAGATATTCTTTCCTTCTTCCACCAGTCTCCCTCTCTGTCCTGACTTGCGGTGGTGTTTTCGACTTACTCTTTAACATTGTCCCAAGCAAGGAAATTTAAAATTTTAAATTATTAGCATGCATCTCATAGTTCATCTTTATATTGTGCAAGGCCAAGTTGGCAATGTAAACATTGGAGCATTGAGCTCGTATGCAGAATTACTGCAATTACACAATCTGCATTTCGTGGCTCAGCCCCTGGAGCTGGCCAGGAAAGCCAAAACACAAGCCAGACTCAGAGAGGTCAGAAGAAGGAAGAGAAGATTCCATCCCCCATCCTTCACGCCCCAGGCTTGAAGCCAGCTGAGGGAGCACTGGGTATAGAGATACTGGTTGGGGTTGTGCAGGGAAGAGAGGGAATCTTCCACAAAGAAGTCTTGTTTCCCAGCAGTGCTGAGTGTCCACAGAATCCACAGTATTCTTCCCTTCCTGCCCCCAAGTGATAGTTCTGGAGACTTTTCAGAAGTAGCGTGGTATTTGCAACAATAGGGCACAGTAGCTGAGAAACGTGTTCACATTATTAAGCATTCCTTTTGATCTTAAATTTGTAAACCATGGGCCTAGGTGTAATGTGTATCAAATGAGATTCCCATTCTATTATTATTAGTACACAGACAGCTAGATAGCACTGAATGCTAGAAATGCAAGTAGACTTTTTATTTAAGAAATTAATGAATCCAAATTATATAAAAGAAAGACACTGATGCTGATTTCAATATTTTGCACTCAACAAAATGTCTCTGTTCCATAAATGACTTCGTAAAAAATGAATTATATAAACAAATTTATATAAAAAAAGAAATTAATGATTTAGTTAATTGTTCAAATCTTTTCAGGTTTACTTAAATATTTTGGTTCAGATTTTAGAGAAACATGAATTGTAACTTATATTTTGCCTTTTAATTGCCATGAATGACTTTTAATATAATAGGAGGACAACTTCTAAAACACATACACACCAATAACTAACTTTTCTTATATTTAATTTATACTTGTAGATACTTGGTATATACTTATATTTTACTTAGTGCTAGAATAATATATATGATAACAAACATTTTTTGAAAATCTTGTTTGTAACAATATAACTAGTGATTTCACTGAAACAAAGAAAAGAATAGTACACTTTTATGGGATAAATACATAATACTTTATGTATTGTGTATGTCTTTGCTTTATTACTCATCCAGACATCACCAGCCCATAAACAGGATACCCTTATGTGCATAATAATAATTAAGTTCTGTTGTCTTTAATGTTTTGCCAACTTTCAGTCATAAAAAACATAGCTTTATTCACATTTATTTTTTAGCTTTTGTCAGTATGAAGGTATAATTTGCAAGGTTCAGAGCATATAATTTTTTTGCTTAACTCTTTCTTAACTTCACTTGTAACCTTCAAGTACTAGACATGTGTTTTATAGGCCTCCATTTGTAGTCTTGCCCTCAATCTCAAATGTTGGGTGAAGGCTTATTGTTGTATGAAAATTTGTTTCTTGATCTATAAATATCCCACTCATTGTAGAGTGTTGGCCTTTGTGAATGAAACCAAGTGAGGAATTGAAGATTCACCTGTTTCCCTTCTCAGGCTCCTCTGGATATGGACTCTGAGCTTGGCAGTTAGTAAAATTACTTGTACTTCCTTACTTGATGACTTTTCTCTTGGGCCAAACACATATAGTTGAATATCATAAATTAAATGTAAGCCTAATGATACTTCATTGTCATTCAAATGCTGACTTGAGTAAATGCTTCATAAATGATTAATACATTGTTTAATTAAATCTGACATGTTATGGTTTTGCTATCGTTTTATGATTGGAGGGTTTGCCTTCATTCATGTAGTCATTCATTCAACACAACTTTGTTGTTGGGCATGGAAGTCATGAATATAAATAAGATATTCCATTTTTACTCTGGAAAGCTGCTAGTATAGACACTAAGGGGACTTTGCTACAAAGTAACTAGTCATACCTTGTAATAAATTGCTAGCTTTGCAGAAAATAAGAGGAAACTTCACCATGTCTTTTTCCACTGTTAAGAATCTGAGAGTTTACCCTCCTTCCAGCTAACGAGTTGCCTGCCACAGTTTCATGGATCCTGATAGAAGATACAAGATACCTGGATCAGAGATAGTAGACATTACTACTTTCAACACAACAGGCAGCATGAGTTTCATGTCTTCCTAAGTTCCTGTCTTGAAAACGTAATAAGGTGGTGGAGAAGCCCAGGTGGATGCTCAGTATATGGAATGGGTTTCTATCATAGCTGAGGAATGCTCAGATTAGGAAAACCCAATCTTTTAAAAGGGCTATTAGCAAACTTGCTCAACTTTTGCCCTGGAGGGAGAAATTATGTCTATTATTCTGGATACATCTGCACTCTGCCCTAGATGAAGACAGCATCTATATCTTCCAAGGCTGTTTGCTCTACAAGAATCCTTGAAAAAATGGTTCAGAAAAAAACCTGCCATTGCTTCTACTCAGGGAATGCAAAGCAGTGAGAAAGATTCATGAATAAACTTCTCCCAACACCCTCCAAATATAACTTAATAAATAAAGCAACCAAAAAAAAAAAAAAAAACGGTTAAAGGTGGACAGTGAGTAGTAAGCAAATGTCAAGTGGACTTACTCTGGGGGCAAATGCCAGTATTGAAATATTAAGCTTGGGCCAGCAGAATGGTGGGAGGGTTGAAGCACTGAACGTTTTGGACTCCAAAGGAAGTGACATGGCCCCAGGTCAGTAACATCCACTGGTTCCTAGCATAAGCAAATGGCTCTGAACAAGAACAACAAAATGTTCTGAAAACAAAATCGTTCTCTGAGTAAGTGCTCTTGATTACCATATAATAAGACCAAATAAATAGCACACAGTTCAGAATCACCAACACATGAGGAAATAAGCCACCATGAGTAAGAATGATTAGAAACAACAAACAATATATTTAGACCCAAAGCAATTCAGATAGTGAAGATTTCAGATGCAGAATTTAAAATAATTTTGTATAACTTGCTTAAGAAAATAAAATTTGGACTCACAAAAATTAGTGTGAAATAAAAGATTATAATAAAATTATTAGATAAATCCAAATGAGAATCAGATATGACTTTTAGAAATGAAAAGTATTGGCACAGGAGAACTCATGGCTGGTTTACATGGCAGATTAGGACAGTGTAAGAGAAAAGTAAGTGAATCAGAGAAGAGATATAAAAAGAATTATGTAGAATTAAACTCAGGGAGATGTAGAGGGGGAGGTATAAGAAAAATGAAGAGATATGAAAAGCAGAATGAGAAGATTGAACATAAATCTAATCAGAGTCCCGGAAGGAGGTAATAAAAGGGAGACGATTTTAAAGAGACAATGATATTTTTTTTCTGCCCTGATAAAAGCATTAATTTACATATAAAATAATCACAATTTATAGCAAATGATAAATAAAAATATATTCATAAGACATACATTGTGGTAAAATGCAGAATGCCTAAGATGAAAAGATCTCAAAGCAGCAAGAGAGAAATATCAGTTTGTGTACAACAGGATGACAGATTATAGGATCTGTCTGCATAATAATATAGAATTAAAAATATTGTGTAATAATATCTCTAAAAGTGCTGACACAAAATAATCTTCGACCTAGAATTCTGTACCCAGAAAAACTCTTTGAATGATATGAGTTGGCCTAAACTGTCAGTTTGCTGTGATCAGATACACGTCTTGAGTTATGCTTTGAATACATCACATTCATAAGCTTATGTTTTATATCTTCAATAAGACTCTGAGTTTCTAAGACTGGGAAGTATCATACATTTTTTATATCAGTAATTAGCATATTTCTTATTGGAGGAGGTCAATGGAAGCCTGAATGAGTCATTGATGAACTTATTTGTGTAGCTACTGCGATTATCTCTAGACACCAGGGACTAGGAGTCTTTATCTTAGGTAAATCACCATGAGATGTTCGTGTTAGGTTTTGGAACCACTATACTTAAAGTGTAGTTTGAGGATACCTAGATGTATTTGCATTCAGGATCTTCAGTGTGATAATACAGTCTGTAAGTCAACAGGACATATAAAATACTGTTCTTCTTGGAGCTTACATTCCAGTGGAGGTAGGGAGATAAAAAATAAATACCTAAGCAAGGTTGTCTCAGCTAGTTTAAATTCAGTGAAGGAAAAAAATCAGAGTAATTTTGCTCTTTTCAAGTAACAGAATGTGACTGATCTTTAGTAAAGAAAGGGAAGAGTGTGAGGGGAGATTTTGGTGAGAAAAACAGGGCCAGATCCTGTAGGGCCTCAGAGACCTTGGAAAGGAGTATGTGTTTCATTTTAAATACAGTGGGATACCACTGGAGGGCTTTGAACTGGGGTTGTTCATGTTTTAAGAAGTCTTTCTTATTGTTTCATGAAAATTTATCTCCTTCTGGTGGAACAAGAGTGTCAGAAAGGGCAGCATTTTCAAAGTCTTCTAGACAAGAGATGACTTTGGGCTCAGGTGGTGGCATCCAGACTGGCTGACTGGATGCCAGGTTTTGAAACCAGTTGTTGGGTTAGAAACCCAGTGTGACTCTCCTTAGAACACACATGACTTCAAAGTTTCCAAACCTGTCACTCAGATCTGGTAGGACTATGGTAGCACAGCCCTCATCCCCTCACTCATGTGGATCAGTCACTTTGACCTTTATCAGTGCCTAGAATCCACCAAACTTGTTCCTTTGGACCATATACTCTCCTTTTGCTCTCATCACTGCCTTCTTGTCCTTCAGATCTTAACATAAATATCACCTCAGAGATCTTCCCTAACTACCCTAGATAATTACATAGTCCTTTCCTGCTCTTGTCTATTCCTTCTTATCCTTTCTGTTAATCATCATAATTGGATTTATCCATTTATTTGTCTGTCTCTCTCACTAGGATATAAGCTTCTTGACAGGGACTATGTCTTCCTTGTTCCTAGTTATGGTCCCAGCACTCAAGGTTACTCAATAAATAGAAGTAGCCAGCACTTTGGAACACTGAAGAAAGACAAAGACTATCCTAAGTGCTTTACATATATTAACTCCTTCAGTCTTCCCAACAAGGTTAAGAGGTTGAATCTATTATAATTCACCTATTGCGGCTGAGGGAATTACAAAGAGTTGAAGGAAGTTGCCCAAGTTCCCCAGGCTAGTGAAGGTGTGAATCTGGACTGTGGATCCAGACCACCTCTGTCCTGAGGCTGTGTTCTTGACTGTTACCATTATTCTGCCTTTAAGGGCCTTTAAGATAATGGATAAACAAATAACAATGAGAACAATAAAGTCCTCCATTTAGCTCTAAATGATGGTTTCATTTTTTTTTTTTTTGCTTGAGTAAACAAATGAATGTCATTATGGACGAATGATAACAAAACCTTAACCGTTATTATGTCTTTATTTAGTGACTCAGTGGAGAGAATGCCGTTTTCCAGCTTCTCTTGCCTGAGACTGTTTCTTTTCTCACTCCTCAAGAAATTGGAGGAGGTATAGGAATGATCATACTCCCACTGCTTCTCACCCCTAGATTTCCATAGACTGGGATGTTTCACAATTCAGTGACTTCTGTTACTTGGAAGCTGCCAGCCTCACTGTCAAATAGGGCTCTGAAGTTCTTTGACTATATTTTTAAACAATTAATAAAAAGCAACCTTTAAAAATATTTCTATCCCAGTGTTCTCCATAGCCTGTTGGTTCCAGACTCATTTACATGCATAGTCATGACTGAGTGAATCTAAGCCAGGTTTTCCCCATGTCTGTGCCTCCTGCACCCAGCACAGTGCTTGGTGCACAGCAGGAACTCAATACCTATTTGTTCAGTGAATAATGCACACAGCATATGAAACCTATTAGATGATTTTGGCCATGTGGCTCATTTGGTGAAATCATATGAAATGCATCCAACTGAGCATCTGCTACCTGCTTAGGACCCGGTTGGTAGAGAAACAACAGCACTGAGGACCTAATGGCAGTTGGGGTTCATGGCATGAGTTCCTGCGCTATCCTCCTGCCAGTCTATCAACACCATGTTTCCTTGCTGACTCCTTGGTCACCCACCTTTGCTCACTCCATGGCTGATTTCCTGCTCAGCTCCTCCAGCTTGACTCATGGTGTGACCTACTTTCCAGGATCTGCGCCTTCCTTCTGGTTCCCAGACTCTGACAGGCATTCTCTTTCCTGACACTGAGCTTCCATGGACAGAGATCTGGAAACAACTCCATCTGGGCATGGCTTGGGGGGGGGTCTTACCCTGTACTCTGCCTCCATTCCCCAGCCACTTGCCCCCCACCCTGAACTATATATACACTGCCAGCTCTGATAGGTCTTGTCTTGGGTTAAAGTTAGATCTATGTTCTTGAACTGCCGAATCCATCTTTTGTTCTTAGAACATCTTCAGATGTAGGAACTTTTTTATTTCTCTTTTGAGAACATGGATTCTCTCTTTCTTTTCTTATCTCCAGTTTGCTTGGAAATCTTAATTGTTTCATATATCTATTCAGCCAGTGTGTGGACAAACACCAATGCCTCCCTGCTCCTTGAACCCTCAAGTGTAACATGCTTTGTCTGCATTACGAGTGGTACATACAGTTGGGCACAAAATTGTGATAATCATGGCAGCTTCTGCTAATACTTCTGGGTCACCATCCTTGTGTTGCTGCACGACAAGAAAAGGGCAACAAGTACAAACTTTCTATATATCAACGAAGTCCTTTAATTTTGCCAGCAGTCACATTCTGGACTATGACATTGTTTCTGCTTGTATTTCCATTCTTTGTTCTGCCAACTCTGCAATACCTTTTTTTTTTTTTTTTCCCTTCAAAAAGAAAGTATTCCCAGTGTGGTGGGTCCAGTTGTATACAGTTTGGAAATGTACACCTTGAGTGCATTCAGCATCCGAACCAAAGTCAATGGCATCTTCTACCGAGGAAAGTCAGCTCTTCATCCTGGATTATCTACTCTTTGTTCCAGATTTCCCCTCCCCAAACTCAGCATGCCCCAAGACAGCTCCAAATGCCATCAGCTCCTTTAGTGGATCGTTTTTCTCAAAGATAATGAAAATTGATACTAACTTCCACGGAATATAATTAGGTAGGTTGCTCTACAGAAAAAAATGAATTCCGTGGAGGTACCTGAAAAGAGAACAGTAATTTTGGATCCTCCATTACTATTACTACTATTATTATTATCACTAATGCTAGTATTACAACTATTACTACCACTGCCACCATGACTACTATTATTTGGCCACATCACACTTTAAGGTAGATTCTGGCCTTTATTTTTCTGCAATATCTAGCTGAACGAGGCAGTGTTTTGAAACACTCTTTTGAGTTAATTCAGAAGCCATCATTTTCTCCTGAGGTTGGAAAATCATTTGGAAGACGGCCATTTCATTAGCATTGCAAGGTTGGAAGAGATCTGAAAAGTTTACCTCATACAACTACCATCCTTTGTTCTGGTCTCTTCTCTAACGTTCCTGCCAAGAGGGCGGCCTGGCCTCTGATGGAACTGTTCTCTGAAACATCAGGAGGACCCATCTTTGATCTTCTGTTACCTCATTCCTGGAGCAATTGTTCATTAATTGTGGTGGAATAGTTACCCACTCCAAGGGGAGTGAAGGTAAGAATTGCGAGACAGGCCAGCCGAGTCCATTTGCTATCCTGGGAAGCTGTTCAACACAGATACCACTCATGTTAATAGGGACCTTTTTAAATTTGATTCTTATTTACATGAGCCGGTGAGAATATCGATTGTTCTCCTATTGTAAGTTAACAGTTTTGCATACTCGAGAAGCAATGAGCCTAAACAAAAAGGAATTTTCTTCCAGTGGTTTGTGTTAGAGCCAATACGAGCTGCGGTGCATACCATGTGCAGAAAGGATTTCCTGGATTTCAGAGTAAGTCTCCTTGTTGCTTATTGTATTGGCCTGAGCCCCTCTTGTCCCAGTTCTAACCCTTAACTAGCATTAACCATTAGGCAAGGTATGATTTCTTTCCTTCCTTAAGCAACAGCTCAGGCTTAGTTCAAGCCATTACAAATAACTTTGCTTTATTGTACTAATTACTAAAAGGAATCGATAGCTTTCTCATATTTTCTTGTTTCTCATCTAATTAACTTGTTAAAACTAACTTCACCTATAACAGGATGTAGTCATTTTAGGAATAATATCTTGCATTTACAAAACATAGCTTGACAGAAAACAAATCCTTCTCCTCTCTTGCTATTTTCTATCTCACTGCTCGGAATTATAAAGGGGTACCAATAAGAAGTAGGAATGCTCATTAACGAACAGCCTCTAAATCCAACTTTAGGAAGTATGAGTCTGGGAACTCTTAGCCAGTCCTGGCAGAGTGACTCCTGTGATCCCTGATCGGGACCACAGAACCCCCACGCTTCACAGAACGTTAGGCAATGGGTGTGAACAGCAGTATCATGACTCATGCCAGGGTGAGCTGGAATGGGGTGATCCAGTAGGCAGGAGAGAACTTTTAAAGAGAAGCTAGACTGTAGCCAAATGACTACTGGGGCTATGTAGTGCTGCTGGGAAACTCAGTTGTTTGTTGCATCCCCTCTCTAAAAAAAAAAAAAAAAAAAAAAGCCTTGTTTGCTAAAAAGGCCCCAGGCATGGAGTTGAGGTACAGGATGGGACACATCTGGAAGAGATAATTACGGAGCTTGCAGTTAGTAAGTACAGTATTAATACACATAGAGCGGATTCGTCTATTTGTCTCATACTCTCTCTGAGAGTTCTGACTTTGAGACTGATGTGTTAAGTTTTCAGTTGGGAAAATTTGTAAAGATTCAATTATTTGTTGGAGATAAGTTCTCACTGGGGGGGTAGAATGTAGCTACTGTGGAAATGATTTGATTCAGTCAGACCTATAAGTTTCTAAGCCCTTTTAAAGGTGATTTCCTTAGACACACAATGGTCTATGAGTGTGTGCTTTGACACCATAGCACTGTAATGTGAATAATGAAACTTTAATTGTATTTCAAATAGTATTAGCCTGTGAGTGAAGTAATTTCAGTTCAAAAATGTTACCAAATGAGTGACAAGCCACTGATGATTTTTTCTAGAAGATGGAAAGAAAAATGGAACTCAGAAGTTATATACATATATGTGTATATATATAAATTCCAGAAATTAATATATGTAGAAATTTATATAATTGTATATATATGTATATATATATTTACATATATACACAATTACATATATTTATATGAATTTCAGAAAAACATACATGTGTGTTTATCTGTGTAGGTCAACCTTGAAATCTCATTCTAGCTATGCTTTATTCAGAGTTGACTGCCTGGGCTTGAAGGGTTTAAGGAGAGGTAGGAAGGGGGCATTTCTATGAAAAAAAGACAGTTCTCATGTTGTTTCAGTCTGAGTGGAATTCAAAAGTATCAGACTTTTCACAAACAGCCTTCTTCTCAAAAGTTCGTTGGCCAAGTTTTGATACCCCAAGAGGCTGTGGAAAGCATCTGACCTTCTGGGCACATACCACACTGTCCAAAACTTTTTGGGCTGACCCATCACAGCTAAGGGTCTCAACCAAACAGACGGCACCTGGAGCAAACAAGACAGCTACTCTCTGAAGACAGGCAGCCTTATACTTGAGTTCCTGTAAGAAATGGTCAATTCAAAAATGTTTTCTTTTAACTGAGTTAAAAATAGTATAGACTGAAATAGCTCATCCTATGAAACACTTAAGAGTAAAATGTGTGTTTTACTTTTTTTCCCTTGCCTTAAAAATGTGTCGCATTAGGACGAATCAGGCCGTTGCAGCCCGGATGGAATGTGAACCATGCCACCAGGCAGCAAATTGGAGGGGAACATGCCTTTCGTCTTAATTATAGGCTGGACAAGGGAATGTACTGCAGGCTCTGCTGTGTATGAACAGGGAGAAAACTTTCCCAGGGTATTTTTCTTTTGCATTTCTGACTCTTATTGGATTGGAAGCTTGTCCATGTGACCCAGCAGGGTCCATTTTTCCATAATAAGGCTAAAAATATGCCAGAAATGTTTTCTTTAGCACGGTCTGTGAGTGTCAAACATGAAAGTGAGAGAACTCTTTCCTGCTGATTCTATTTCACCTTTGCCCGGAGAAAGTTCCACCGAGGTCCCACCATTCTCTCCTGATGTTATTTTTCTGGTAGGCTCCATAAACCAGAGTGTGACCCAAAATGGAATAATTGCAGAAATTTACTCCCTGTCCCTGTAAAACCCAGATGTTGTTCTTCCTTTAGAGTTAGGTTTCTGATGACTCGCCTTCAGTACATCCGAGACCTTGACATGTTTTTCCTGTGAGACAATGCATTGTCACTGAGTCATTTATACTCTTCACCAGGCAGGGTCTGTTATGAAATGAGTTGCATCTAGAATTGCATTTAGAATTAGAGGTAGTCCAGGACTCTAACAGATTATAAAGGAATGACACGGTGAATAAGAACACGTACCTCTGAGAAGAATCAGGTTGAACCTAGTCATACCCATCTCACCTTCGGTACGCTTCATTTCCAAATCTTTATTTCTTCCTCTGCAAATTGAGTATTAAAGGTGTTGCAAGGATGGAATGCAACAATGTATCTGATGTATTTAACATACTACTGAGGTTATTTTGAGGAGAAAAGCTGTGACCTTGATCTTACTTCTAATCAATTACATCAACTAACCATAAATCAGATTAGATTAGATAGATTCTGTAATTCTGTGGGTAAAAATACTCTTGCTGTGAATAGAAATGTTGTCCCAGCCTTCTCCTGATTTCTAGTTACTACTATCACTCAAGCTATTTCACTCAGGGGTTCTCAAGTGGAGGCAAATTTTCTCCCCCAGCAGACATTTGGTTTTGGCTGTCAGACCTTCATCGCAGTGGCACTACCAGCATTCAGTGAGTAGAAGCCACAGATCTTGCTAAACCTTCCATTAGACACAGGACAGCCCCTCCTACAACAAAGACTTATCTGGACCCATACGTCAATAGTGGAGAGAGATTAATAAAACCTGGTTTAGAGTAAAAAGCTTTAGGGTCTGTTGTCTGGTCTGCAGTACCACCACAGGAGGCAGGAAAGAAATGAATCTATTAAATTTCTCTCCATGCCCCATTTATTCCAGGAACAGTTTTGAGTGCCTGCTATGTTCAGAGCTGCATTACTGGTGGCTGAGATAGAGTCTCAGTCTCTGAAGCCAGAAGCCAGTGTATTCCGAGAGAGGCCATGATGCTGGAGACTGGGTAAGGGGCAGATTGAGGAATTAGCTAAACCCTCCTGATGGTAAGTGCATGTATTTAATACTGAAGATTAAATATATATTAGAAGCAGCTTGAGATGGTTTAGTATCATTCCTAAGACTAATGGAGAATTTTCCAAATGAAATTCATCTCCGCAGCGAGCTGATATTTTTACTGATATAGGAGGCTTTTACTAGCTTGCAGGAATATGTACATTGCAGCCTGTCTACAGAGTAGTTGCTTCTTCTCCCAGTCCAGAGGTTGCCAGATGCCAGGGATGGAGAATGCCAGATTCAGGGCTTACAAAAATGATATTCATTTAAAAGAAGTTAAAAGTTTGTTTTTATTGAGCTCAAAAATCGAAAGTTAAAATTTTCTTTTTAATTCAAGAAAAGTATTTTGTTTCAGCTTCACATTTTTAAAAATCTCTCAAGCTCTCTTTTCAGGAAGGGTTATCTGCCTCTGTCAACCTTCAAAGACACTGGTTTTAATTTAGAGATCCAAATTTATAAGTAATCACATACATTAACCAATAATGATTTATAGTGTGCATTTCCGCTCAACATGTATGTAATAAATGTCTTCAGGGTTATTCTACTTCTTGCTCACTTCCCGTGCTCTAGGTGTGTTTGTCGTAATTCGCTTGCGATAGTTTCCTTCTGATGTTCCCATGATTTAGTCATTTAATTTAACCATAGCCAACTAAGGTGGTTCCATAATCAGAGGAATGAATGAGTCCAGGTTCCCATTACTTGAAGTCTATGTTTATGGTTCCTGGCAAACTGAAAGTTCTCAGCGACGTATTATTCTTTTCTTGGCACTGAGAAATTATTTTGCTTGTGTTGGCATGTTCCTTTCAGATGAAATTTTTATCAGTACTAAAATTGTTGATGTTGTAATTGCTTGATGACTGATTGATTGAAGCTAGAAAAAACAGGAAATCTTAGTGTAAAAATATCTGCAAAAAGCTACACTTTCTTCTGTTTTATTTATTTATTTATTTATTTATTTTTAAGACTTTATTTACTTATTTGACACAGAGAGAGAGATCACAAGTAGGCAGAGAGGCAGGCAGAGAGAGAGGAGAAAGCAGGCTCCCTGCTGAGCAGAGAGCCCAAAGCGGGGCTCGATCCCAGGACCCTGAGATCATGACCTGAGCCTGAGCCGAAGGCAGAGGCTTAATCCACTGAGCCACCCAGATGCTCCTGCACTTTTTTTTAAATTGGGAAATTAGCTTAAGACCATGCAGAGCAAATAAAGAATGTGAGTGGAAAGGACATTGTAAAGGGGATCTTTGGATTCTGGCTTTATTCCCAGTCCTGAGCTAGGTAAGTTTACTTAGTCCTCCTAAGGGTCCAGTGACTCATTTAGGAAAATGGATAGATTGAGCTTCCCCATCCCCTTTCAATGCTGTGATCTACAATTCTGTCCAAAAAACTCCTCATTCCAAGCAAGCTACATTACATAGAAAGAAATCTATCATTTAGAGTACCAGTAGGCACTTGATTCAATAGTAAATTGTTTCTTACCAAGAAGGACTCTATGAATATCTATCATCATCATAGTTATGTTTTGGAAAGCCACCTCCGATGGCTCCTTCCGTATGTACTGATAGTCTTTTCGTCATGTGAGTTCACTGCTCTGATCATAGTTGGTCAGATGAGGCTGGAGAAGCATCTGATACAAAGGTAGCAATGTACATTTGGCCAATGACTCCCCAAATACCTTCATATATCTCTTCCATATTGTAAAGTAAAGGGCTGAGCTGATTCTTCTTGAAAAGTCCAGTTGGAGGGCAAGTCAGCAGATAGTAGAGAGGTATGGAAACCAAGAACCACAGGAAATCACAGGAAAAAAACAATAAATAGAAGAGATGAGATATCAGAAGCCATAGAAAGCAGAATCCATGAAGCAATAAAATCCTGAGAGCACATTTGGTCTAAGTAAGCAGAAAACCTGAGAATCTAGTACCGGATGTTTAGCCCACGAGTGACATATTCAGAGAAAAGACCCCCTTAGAAATGTAAAATAAAAACAACTTTTGTAGTTAGTGAAATCCTCATCTCTTTATGCTCATTACGTGTCTATGAGGAAGTTTGGTCCAGTGCCTCTGCTGGTGCCTGTACACTGTACTTGGACTTTCGCTCTGACCTTGAGTTCAGCGAAATCTGGACTATGTTAGTTAAAATGTAGTTGCATCATCTCTGGCTGTATATACTAGAATTTTGATATCCCATATTGTTTCTCCTTCCCCCAACCCTCCCATCCGCTTCCTTTTTCATCATAATTGTGTCTTTTTGACTCAATCATCCCTCTTTAAATTCCTGCTAACACACTGGCATGGTGCCCCCCACACAGTAGGTACTCAACAAATATTTGCTAAGGTAGTGATGAGGCGACAAGTAGAATTAGTGTTTCAAACACCCACGCTTTAGTGAAAGCACTTTATGAAATGCTTAAGGTATTTCCTAGGTATTGGGGAAAAAACTGAAAAAAACGTATATGGGCTAGACATACGAAATATTCCCTGAAATATCCTGGCTCTGCTTACTCAAAGTCACTGCTGGGTCAGGCATTTACCAGAGGTCCAAGCTTAGAGAATGCAGCTTTGAAGGGTCTCTGCATAAGGGTGTAATTTCAAGTTACTAATAACTCAGGAACACTTGATCTCTTTCCTTATTCTTGCCCCGATGAGTCATTTTCTTGGTAGTTTACCTTGAGCTCCTCCTATTTATACACAGCAGACTGGCTGGCATGGAAAATTGTGTGCATCTGTCTTTCATACTGAAATATGTATCTATATGTAGTTTTCTCTCCCTTTCCTTTTCGTTTTCTCATTTGCTTATTTCTCCAATCCATGGTTTCTGCCTAAAACCAGGGAAGTCTCTTCCAAAATGAGTTAGTTTTAAATCGATCGTGAAGAGGGGGTCTCTACCTTTGACTGATTCATTATATAGGAACAGAAACCCCGAAAGACCCACTGCATTGTTTCCCAAAGAATTGTCCAGAAGAATTTCCACTTCTCAGAGCCTCATTTGTTTTCTAAATCCCCGAAGAGAGATTTGACTCAGCAAAAATGAGTTTTGAGCCTTCTTCAGCAGCAGCAACAGCAGCTGAGCTGTGGATCTTGGCTCTAAGACTGGCCTCGTTATTCAGCAGATACTGTCCCAGCCAAGCCCTGAAATAGCTTTTAGCCACTGCCACAAATGCTGTCTACCAACTGTTGCCTAGGTGAGGAGAGCCTTGGCCATAAATCCTGGCACCCTCCCCTTCCCCAGATCTGCCTGATTCATTTGTTCACACCACACCTTCAGAGGGGAAGGTAGGATTGCCTGCCTTCTTGCTTGCTTTTTCTTTCCTTTTCTCTCTCTCTCTTTTGACCTGGCAAGTGATCCAGCCAAAAATGGAATTAGAGAAGGCACCCGCACCCATGGATCACCAACAGATGAAACGAGAAAAACGACTGTGGCTTATTTAAAGCTGTCTTTGTGATCTTTAAAATTTCTTTCACTCTTCCCTTCCCCCCGCCCCCGGAGAGCATCTTGAGCTTTGGAACAAAAGTTGACTTTTGTGGGTTCGACTTAAAGATGTGTCTTTCCTGAGTCTAGGTAGATGCAGGAAAGGTAATTGGTTAAGAAATGGTGTGACACAAAACTCAGAAATCATTGAAAGAGATTGGTAGGTGTGACTATATAAAAATAAAAATGTTTTGCACATCCCTCACAAAAGAAGAAAAAAAAAGTTAGAAAACACTACAGGTGAAGTTGGTAGACAAACTTAATGGGGAAAAATGCTGGAAACCCATGTCACAGGCAGAGGGCTGAATTTCTTTAACATATAAAAATCTCTTGCAAATATCAAGAAAAGGATCAATAACTCAGTTAAAAAAATATAAGATGTATGAATAGAAACTACAAGGAAATGAAATTAAACTGGCTTTTAATTATATGAAAAGTTACATAAAATAATTCATAAAATAGGAAATACAAACTAAAGTAAATATGGAAACCATTTTTTACTTATTATATGGGGCAAGACCCATGTTTGAGTCTTGCTGCTAAGATTGTGGATGACTGGGGCACCTGGATAGCTCAGTCAGTTAAGCGTCTGCCTTGGGTTCAGGTTATGACTCCAGGGTCTTGGGATTGAACCCACATCAGGCTCTCTGCTCAGCAGGAAGCCTGCTTCTTCCTCTCCCATTCCCCCTGCTTGTGTTCCCTCTCTCGCTGTCTGTCTCTCTCTCTGTTAAATAAATAAACAAAATCTAAAAAAAAAAAAAAAAGATTGTGGATGACCAGCCATTTCTATACCATGTTGATGAGAATAAGAATGGTTAAAACATCTAAGGAATCAATTTGGCAAAATGTATCAAAACTCTAGGTGCACACATCTTCTGACCCAGCAATTCTACTTCTAAAAAACTATCCCAAATGTATACTCACCCTTGTGTGTAAAATGGCATATATATAGTTATTTCTTGAGGCAGGGCTTATTATAACAGAAGATTTTAGATAACCAAGTGGAATACTATTACTATTAAAAATGACCAAGGAATCTCTTTGTGTACTGAAATAGAAAGCTCTGCAAGAGATGCTACTAATTGGAAAAAATTGAGGTACATAATACTATGTATGGTATGTTTCCACCTGTAGAAAAAGTAGGAAAAATTATAGACTGATACGGAGTACCTATTTGCTTATATTTGCATAAGATATCTCAAGGCAGGAAATACAAAAATTCTCATACAAAGGCAATAACATGGCCAGGGTGTTAAAAATGTTTATGCAAGGTGAATGTCTCTCCCAATTAAAAAAAAAAAAAAAACTAATGAAAAATTATAAGGATCAAATACAAAAGAGTGGTGGGAATAAGGAGATTATAGCTTGTGTCACTAGGAACAATTACTGCCAATTTTTCCCAATCTCTTTTGTCTTAGTTTGGGCTGTGATAATATAATGCCATAGACTGGGAAGTTTAAAGAACATTTGTTTCTCAAGTTCTTGAGGCTGAAAGTCCAAGATCAAGGTACCAGCCGATCCAGTGTCCGGTGAGCACTTGCCTCCTGATTTGCAGATGTGTTCCTGTTGTATCCTCTTGTGGCAGAAAATGGGGGCGGGGGGGAGAGAGGGAGGGAGAAAAAGAAAAAGAGAGAGCAAAAGAGAGAGAGAAAGCTCTCTCCTGTCTCTTCTAATAAGGTCACTAATCTTATTCATGAAGACTCCACCCTCTTGACTTAATTCCCACCACAGCAGGGGTTAAGATTTCAATGTTAAGAATTTTGAGGGATGCAGCACCCTTACACATGCCATCTTTGATATTTTGCTTTTCAAACTTTGCCCTTTTCTTGTCTCCAATTCTCATCAATTTTCTAAATACATTTCTGCTCTTAATTTCCTTGTCCTATAATTATGTATTTATTATTCTACTGATCTATAGATGCATACATTAACTTGCTGCGAGCTTGAACAACATTAAACCCTATTTGTAGATTTTATTTAAACAGACAGGAGACTGAATGAGATTTTAAACCTGGAGCCTTATTCTGGGAATCAGTGGAGACAGGAGTATGGTTTTGACTTATGTACTAGAATTGAACATGAACAAAAGATTTAATCCATCTGGTCCCTTACTGCCTGAGGATATTTCCTTATAAGGGACTGGGCTGAAGCCAGGTATGCTAATCAGATCCAAACAGATTGAGAAAACTTTTCAATTCATGTCTTATTTTACTGCAGTTTGTGGAGAACTACCACTGAGTAATAGTAGAAGACTTATGGATGGTCAGTGAATTCCCTGTCACCATGACCAGGAAAACTCCAGCAACTAAGAACAATTTACTAGCAATGTGGTCTTGTTCAAATCACCAAATCTCTCAGAATCCCAGCATCTTCATTAATACAATGGGAAAGTTTTTGAGAGACGAAATAAATTATACATAAAGATAGCAGCAACACCCACTGGTTGCCAGTCTCCAAGATGTCCTCAATATCTTCATCTCCTGGTATTTATATCTTTGTGCACTCCTCCCACCTTGTATCAGTGTTGGCCCATCACAGATGACAGAGGTGGTGGTATGTCACTTCTGAGGTTAGATTATAAAAGTGCTGTCTTTGTCATGTTTACTCTCTCTTCTTGTCTGTCTCTTCCTATCTGTCTGTTCTTTCTCTCTCTCTTTAGGGGGAGTCAGCTGCCATGTTGTGAGCAACTTTTGGAGAGGCTCATGGGGTGAGACTGAAGCCATCAACCAGTGCCACAAGAGTGAGCTTGGAAGCAGGCATTCAGATGACTGTAACCCAAGTCATACCTTTGAGCTCAACCCTTATGAAGATATCTTGAACCAGAACTGTCTGGTTATACTTCTTCCAAATCCCTGATCCTCAGAGACTTTGTGACATCATAAATATTACTTTAAATTGCAAAGCCTTAGGGTAATTTGTTAGGCTGCAACAGATAACTAATACAACCGTAGAACAATGACAATATTAACTAATCGATCAGGTCCCATTTATTCTTCACAGGAAGAACTTCATGATGTTGTTAAAGTCTACTTGGGTACCATGAATCCAATGGAATAATTGTCCTTCTGACTCACCATTTAGCTACCTGAGGCTGCATTATGCACTAACTCCAACACCGGTCCCGTATGCTATGGTGTCTTGATTAACTGTCACTCCTAGCACCCAATACACAAGTCTCACTGACAGCATTTAGAAGACCAAGGCCCCTGATGGGAATAGAAGTTCTGTTCACTTTTGTTGCCACTGATACTGAACCACTGTACCAGATTTGCTGCCTTGCTTCTGATTCAAGGTGGTTTTCATGAATTATCTTGTTTTTAACCTGCAACAACAGTTCCTAGAACAAACACACACAAGGACTAGGTAAGTGGAGGGCACTAAAAACTCTCACCATTCATGCTTTAATCCTAAACCACTTCATCCAACAACCTGATTCTTTGCTTTTTGGGGCTTTTTTTCCCTTACCTTTTGGGTCCTCATCTTGTCTCTCCTCCTTAACTCTGATTTTCTGTCCTTTTGGTCACCTTCAGTAAATATCCTAGTCTATTTTACTTGGCCCTGGGATCTTTCTTTCTGGGTGCTGCCTCCAATGGTAGAGATTTGACTATATTTACCTTGGCACTATAAGCCGCACTCATAGGAATTCTAGATTTGTTGACTGTTCTTACCTTGAAAGTGTTGCCTCTGAGTATCTGGTCTGGACAACAACCCGGCTCTGCCTTTTGACTCTTCCATCACCCACGTTGGATTATTCACCCGTCATGAGTCTGGCCCATGGGGGCTCCTGCTCCTTTCTCCATCCCCAGACTTCCCAGTTTCACCCTGCTGTTTGTTGCAGAGTTCCTTGTCAACGATGCTCTCAGGCCCTAAATAGAGACTGCAGTGGTCCTCAACTGTGGTTTGCACAAAATCCCTTGGAGAGGTTGAAATATATTCAGATGGCCAGGTCCTACTGCAGACCAATTAAAGTAGAATATCTGGGTATAGGTCTCAGGCATGAATATTAAAAGCTTCCCAGGTGTGCCTGGGTGGCTCAGTGGGTTAAGCCTCTGCCTTTGACTCAGGTCTTGGTCTCAGAGTCCTGGGACTGAGCCCAGAGCTCTTTGCTCAGCAGGGAGCCTGCTTCCTCCTCTCTCTGCCTGCCTCTCTGCCTATTTGTGATCTCTGCCTGTCAAATAAATAAATAAAATCTTAAAAAAATAAATAAAATAAAAAATAAAAACTTCCCAGTTGATTTTCACGAGTAGCCGGATTTCAAAGCAATAATCTGCAGCTAGGGCTGAGTGAGTTCAGATACTACACTCACTAAAGGCAAGGCATCTGGGAGCCAGATTCACCCTCGGGTGGCTAATGTGTGACCTCTAACTAGAGGTGAGCTGACAGTCTTGCTGGGAAGCCAGGGGCTTTGTTTGTGTGCTCCCACATGATGCTCCAGATGGGTACAGGAAACAGGGAGCACGGAATTCAGAAGCAATGAGCTAGTGCATGCGCTCCCAGAGCAGTCCTGCTCCAAGGGGACATCTGATAACCTGTGGATAATTCTAAGTTCATGGTGAACAAACCATTGCTGGAAGATGGCATCGTGCGCATCTGTTGTTTAGAAAAAAACCGTTGCAGAGTTTTTGACTTGGCACTAGGAATCGTAAACCATGGCTAATGGCATTTTCCTCTGAAAAATTCTGTTTGTGCACATGGAGATTCAAGAAAGAATGAGTGTCAGAGCCAATAGAAAGAAAGAATGATAGGCTTGCTTTTTGGGGGTAGAATAAAAGTATTAGTGTCTCCAAATATGGTTCTTAAATGAACACGTGAATGGGCATATCCTATAGAAGTTGTTAACAAAATAAAGGTAACATTGAAGTTGTGGATTTGATCTTCAAATCAACCGTTCAGTTAGCATGAACAGTACGATTCTCAAGCTGATAAAAGATTCATCTAATTGTTTCCAAATTAATCTTAATAATGATGACACCTTTAGGGATGCTAATATGTACAGCAAATGTTTTCTAAATTCTTAAAACATCTTGACAGAGCAGCGTTAAGATGTTTAAATATAGCCATTACCACTGCTCTGCTGAGGAACTGGTAGACAAAATATTGAGAACTTTTTAAAAATTTTATGTCTGCCCATAAGCTAGATTCATGAGGATGGACTGAACTCCACCCATGGTCTTGATAAAGAAAATTCATGTATTGAATATATAGTGAATATATCAAATGTATATGAATATCGATAAAAGAAAATTCAAGATTTGAAATCAGGAGTTCCTAAACTTTTCTTAGTGTTCCAGGCTCATTCCATTTTGGAGGTCCAGGTTATTGGGGGTGAGAGCTTCTTGGGGGACACACAAAATCTGTCAATCCCTAAGAAGTATGGCCCATGGAGGAACACAGACCTTCTTTTGGATCCTGGTTTCGCCACACAGAGGTTATGTGACTCCAGGCAATCACTTAATCTCTCACACTGAATCTCCAACAGGCTCAGAAGACCTGCTTTCCCGGGCGACACCTGTGATCAGATATTGTTAATGCAAAGCAGATAGATGATACTGATTGAGTGCTCATGCTGAACACTCAGTTAAGTGCTATGGGGAAGAATGAGAGCATAGAGCACAGCCTCTGTCTTCTAGCAGCTGACAAGTTATTTAGGGAGATAAAATACAAATAATCAAAGGCAGTGAATTAAAAATACAAGGTACCCATGTTAGGTTACAAAATGATATATTCATTAGATGCTATTAAAGTTATACAAGTTTGGGTGAAGACATCTGTCTTTCACAGTCTCACGGATCTTACGTAGCATAAGCCATAAGTTTTCCTTTAATTAAAAAGGTCTGTAAACCCTCAACTTTATCCTATATGTAAAGATATATGATTTAATTTCATCCTCAAAATAAACATTATGAAATATTTTATTTATAAGATGTAAGCTAAAAAATTTACCTTAACTAGGAGGTGTATACTTACTGTACATAATGAAAGACTCTGAATACAAATCAACTAAATGTTATTTGTAGCATGAATGAGATAATAACTGTATCTGAATATTTAAGATATTAGGTTTGGGATGTGTTAACTGTCATTATCAATCTGAGGCCCACGGGTATCTAAAGGCCAAGTGAGCAGAGAAAGTTCATTATCATATGGTTTCACTTATTTGTGGAACATAAGGAATAGCATGGAGGACATTAGGAGAAGGAAAGGAAAAGTGAATTGGGGGAAATCGGAGGGGGAGATGAAGTATGACAGACTGCGGACTCTGAGAAACGAACTGAGGGTTTTGGAGGGGAGGGGAGTGGGGGGTTGGGTGAGCCTGGTGGTGGGTATTAAGGAGGACATGTATTGCATGGAGCACTGGGTGTGGTGCATAAACAATGAATCTTGGAACACTGAAAAATAAAAAATAAAAAAAAAGTTCTATGTAAAAAAAAGAAAACGAACAATTGAACAATGAAAAAGCATTTTATATATATATATATGGCATGACATAATGGAGTACTATAGTTTCAGAAATATTAGGGTTTAATTATAAAAGAAAAAATCATTACCTAAGGGTCATAAAATATATTTTATGTAATTTATGCTTTTACATGGACTTGCAATGCATATTTAAAAAGTATAAGTTCTGATGTTGATAATAACTAAATTTACAGAGAAAAATTAAATATATGTATCTTAATATGGTCATAGAAATATATTATTCTTACAAGTTTATACATTTCCATGAAATATTTTGGAGACAGTTGTATGTGTCATCAAGATTTTATCTATGAAGTAAAAATTGTTTTTCAAAATATGTGTTACATTTTTTGAGAGCTGCAATGTGTCCTGAATAAATGACAGTGGAATAAATAAATAAGTAAATAAATAAAGGCCAAGTGAGTTGAGATTCAGAGCCAGCGAGCCCCAAAGGGTGAGTATAAGTCAGAATTCCATGACTACCAGAGATTTGGTTGGCAGGCTGCTTTCCAACAGCCAATCTTCAGTACATAGTGGCGAAATGCTCCTGGGGCAAAAAGTGGGGTGAGAGTTATCCTGGGGGCTGGTCAAAGTCAAGGAAATTAGGGTAGTTGAGAACAGAGCAGGGATTCCACATATACAAATCAAATTTTCTTTTGGGAACAAAGGAGGGAAGATATAGGGATTTAATTTCTCTCCTTCTTGTGAGGTTGTTACACAATGAAGCTATTCATTTTGCATTAATGGCAGTCCAGTGCCAATAATGGATCAGTTTTATGATACTTTCACAAAGATAGACTTTGTAAAATTGTGAAACTTGATTATAACATTAGAGAATATTCAGTCACTGAGGCTGTGGTTACATATGTTTCCTAGGCTGTTTTTGATGATTAACTTCCAAAGACAGATCTAAATTCAGGTCAAAAGTCACTTCATGGGTAAGTGACAAGATTTGTGGTGCCCTAAATTTTGCTGTGTCTGTCTATACAAATACAAATCTCTTTGATAAATAGATTTGAAATCATGTACAACAAAACTGGGTGGGTTGAATAAACAAAGTTTTTTCATGTAGTGTAGATCAAAAAATTGATAGGGTACACGTTTCTTTCTTCTACCTGATGAAGACTTGTCTCATTATGTGAGGAATCACTTGATATTCACTAGTACATGCCTAGTACAAAACAGAGAACCTAGGACGCATGGTTTATGTCCGAGGAAGTGATTTCTGAAAGTCTCAAGGTCTTTAAAGACAATAAGATAATCTACTAAAGACACTACATCTCTCTTAAAGGAGACAATTTTTTTTAAAAGATTTTATTTATTTATTTGACAGAGAGAGAGAGATCACAAGTAGGCAGATTGGCGGGGGGTGGGGGTGGCAGGGGGCAGTGAGCAGGCTCCCCGCTGAGCAGAGATTCCAACGCAGGGCTCTATCCCAGGACCCTGAGATCATGACCCAAGCAGAAGGCAGCGGCCCAACCCACTGAGCCACCCAGGCGCCCCTAAAGGAGACAATTTTAACATCTGAGAGACGCATCAAACATGGCGCCTTAGAATAAATTCACATTCAGAGGGAAGGTAATAATATTTGGAAATTATAGTGTCCTAAAACTCAACAAATTTGTGGAAAACAAGCACTCCTCGTTTCCTTGGAAGGCCTTGGGGAAAATATGTCTCCAAGTGTTCCTGTGGAGCCAGGATTTCAGAGACAACATAGGAACCACATGTCCTGTTTCTTACATGTCCAGTGATGTCTAATGTGGGTGTTCATTGAGCCTGACAACCAGATTGTCCTTAAAAGCAGCTGATCTCATTCCCTGTGGGCGTTGAGTTCCTCGTTCCTGAAGTGGATGAGTTCAGAAGCTCTGGCACCGCTCCATGACTCACCTCCCTGCCGGCGGGCTCCCTGAGAGGGCCCTCAGACCCCTGCTGCTGTCAAGCAACAGAAGAGCCTCTTTTGCTCTCGGACCTCTCCAAGAATGCGGATGCAGCAGTTAGCTCTCTCTCTTAAGCCTCTTGTGGTTAACATGAATAGCATTCTTTCAATTGCTGCAGATATGAAATACCCCAAGTCTTCGAGTCAACAATTAAAAACTCAGGGTCATAGTTTTGCAGGAGATGCGGAAAATGTTTAAGCTTGGGGACAAAGCATTTTAAACTTGAGTGGTATGTATATTTATTCTCTGTCTAAACATTGCCAATGAAGTAGAGATTTTTTAGTTATTCGGGTTTTATTAGGATAGAGAAAGTCAAGACAGATGGCATGCCCTCCCAATAAAGTATTTTTTTTATCACATTAACTGAATACTTAACAAAGAGATACTTTTGTTAGTGTAAAGTAGAGTTAGTTTCTCTGCTTCTCAATCCAATTGTCTGTGGAGTGAGAATACTAATATGTAGTCCACAGAGTTAGCAAACCTGTCAGTTTTCATATTTGTAAAAGGGAGATAATAACAATCAGGTTTGGGATTTGGTGGTGACAATGCCTTGATATTTGGGCCCACACTCAAGGAGGTAGGGATGCCCTGTTTTCTAAGTTTGTCTGGGATAGCCCCAGTTTACATGGGTTGTTGCACGTAATTATTTTAGCATCCTTTTTTGGTCTTAAAAAGGTGTCTCATGTTGGAAAATAAGGATCAGTAAATTGAGAAGGAAAAAAGATGGCAGCTCACGCATATGGCTCTGTCTGTCCATGAGTGCTTCGTGCATTACTTTCAGCTCATTTCCAGTCCGCTGTCCAAGAAGAGTCTCCCCTCTGGTGGCTGCACAAGACCATCATGCATCAGGGGGCAGTCATTTCATTCTTAACTAGTCCAGCATCACTTCTGTGATTTCTTTTATTAGATAATTTGGAATGAACTGTGCTGACTATCTCATTAAATTTTGTAAGTAAAACTCAGGGCAATTTGACTGAACCATAACCACGGGAGTTGTGTGTCCTTGCACTTAGTCATTCTGTTCCAGCAACTGGAGCTCAAGTGGAAACACACAGAGTCTTCTCCAGACATAGTTCTTCTTACTGGATCTTTCAAAATAATATGTGCTGACAAATTCAGAGTATAAGTGAGGCAGAATCAGGATGGGCACAAATGCTTCTTAGAATAACTCTTCCAGATTGCCGCTCCTGTCCAAATGACAAGTTGGGTCTTCCCAGTAGAAAGAAACAGGTAATTATGGTTGGCCTCAACCATGGTCTGGGGTGGAAACTGGGGAATGAATAGCCACAGTGCCCATGAGCTCAGCAACTAAATCGAGCCTTTTGGGTTTCGTGCACATGTACAAACCCTCCTGGGAAGATTTGAAAGTTCCAGTTGCAGAGTTTTCCCGGTTCAAGGGCAACAGTCTGTCACAGAAGTTGGAATTCAAAGGTTTGGTCAGGCAGCTGGAAGAGTTTTTCTGGGAAATGGGAGAACAGACAGTGGCAGATAACTTTTAGAGGATCCGAAATGTGAGGTAGTCAAACCAAAGTGTTCTACAAAAGAGAGAATGAGCTGCTTCTCCCCTCTGTCTTCCTGGTTCTGACTACAAGGCTGAATCTGAAATTCTTTGCATCAGCATTAATAGCCTTTCCTTATTACTAGTGGGATATACTTCCAGGATTTTACTCATATCCTTTAATTTAGCTGCTTCTCCTGCTCCTCCTTTTTTGTTTACCATTGAGCACACTTGCTTGCTTGTAAGTGAGCATATAAGGCTAGAGACCAGCAGCTTCCAAAACCCTAATGATTTCATTTGTCTTGATCGTGTTAATTTTCATTATCTTGTTTCTGCATTTCCACTCACATGACTATAATAGTAAGGCCCAAATTCAGTGAAATATGAAATGATTGCACAAATTGCTATATACATAGCCAAAATGGAGTCGTTTCCAAGGCAGATGATAAGGACTTCTGTGTAATAGCTTGAAATGTTTACTTGATGGATAGATGAATGAAGGTCTATTTTGGGCAAAGCGAAGTCTATCTATGGGAGACTGTAGGAGAGTATGGGATGCGTGAGCTAAGTGCGTGAAGACCACTCGTACGTACACACATACGCCTGGCACACATGCATGCTTCCAGGCGCATGTATACATATGGCTCTAAGGGTGCTCAGAAAGTATGTTTCATGATCCAGTTCTCAAGATCTTGTTTTTCACCATGCACAAAATCCATTATTAGAGTTGAATTGATCTAAAAATGATAGCCTCTCTTCAAAAGGAAAACAGAATGGAACAAAGTAAAAAGCAATGAAAGAAGCGCTACAAAGAACAATTCAGACATCCTGTTTCCCTTCAGCTTCGTTTCTCATTCTCTGCATTTCAAATCTCCATGGTCTTCAAATTTCTGAGTCCATCATCCCCCTTTTTCAAAAGATAATCTAATGTCCCAATTCCCTACTTCATGGAGAAAGTAGATTTACTAGGTTAGATTCCTCCATCAAACTCTGCTCCCCAACCTTTGGTAAGGGTTTGGCCTCACCAAACCCATTTCCATCATTTCTCTCTCCCTCTAATTACAACAGAAAGGATGACTGTCTTCCTGCCTAAAATGAATATCTTTTTGTATACCATGGACCTCATAAGAGACACCCTTCTCCTCTCATTTCCTCATTCATTTTGCTGAAGAGCTTTGCTATAAGGCCATCTGTACTTTCCCTTGAAACATGCATCAGCCTATCATACCTGAGTTCTCCGAAATCTTTTTTTTTAAGCTATCCTTTTTTTTTTTAATGTGTTTTCAAGTAATTTCTACACTCAACATGGGGTTCAAACTCACAACCTTGACATCAAGAGTAGCATGCTCTCCCAATGGAGCCAGCCAGGTGGCCCTTAGTTCTCCAAAATCTTTAACACTGTTGATCCATCTTACTTGAAATCTCCTCTCTTCCTGACTTCAATGATGCCATAATCCATACCATGAATGCATGAATGAATATATATCTGAGTAAATATAAATATTTTTATTTATTTATAGAAACATTTATATGCCAGATCCTGGTCTAAGTGCCAAGGCTATTGCAGTGAGCAAATACACATGGATCGTGCCTTTGTGAAGCTTGCTGTCTTTTTGTAAAAGATTGAAAATTAAAAAAAATAATAATAATGAAGTTGGTAGGTTTGAAGGTAATAAGTGTTAAGGAAAAAATAAAGCTGGAAGTGAAGAGATTTAGTTTTTAAATAGTAGTGTCCTCAGGAAAACCCTCATATTAAAAGAGGCAGGTAAAGGAGTGGCCTAGCCTAACTCATGTTTTAACAGGATCATTCTAGCTGGCTTACTAACAGTGGATAATAGGGGGACAGAACAGAAGCTGATGCTTAATTAGAAGCTATTGCGATAATGTGTTGTGGGAAATAATGGTGTCTTAGGTGAGGTGGTAGCGGTGAAAGTATTTGGAGGTGCCCAGATTCTGTATATTTTGAAGGTCGAACAGGGGATACAGGGGATATGGGATATGGGATGAGAGAGAGAGAGAGAGAGAATATAAATAGAACACCAAAGGTTTTGGCTTGAGTAACTAGTAAGAGTAGATGAGATGAGGAATACAGAAAGTGGAAGAGACTTGAGGGAAAAGATTTTAAATAACTTGAAGTAGTCAAGATTTTTTAAAAATGTATTTGTTTTTATTCATTTTTTAATTGAGGAATATGTTATCTTGTACTCACCATAAGTCTAGCCGGTATCTGTCACCATACAAGGCTATTACAGTATCACTGACCATATTTCCCTATGCTGCTCCTTTTATCCCTATGACTTCTTCATTCCATAACTAGAAGCCTGTACCTCCCCCTCTGCCTCCCCCATTTCGCCCATCCCTCTACCCTCCTCCCCTCTGGCAATTGCCACTTTGTTCTCCATGCTTACGAATCTGTTTCTGCTTTGTCTTTGTTTGTTTGTGCATTTGTTTTGTTTTTTTTTAGGTTCCACATTTAAGTGATATCATATGGTATTTATCTTTCTCTGTCTTATTTCACTTAGCATAATAGAAAAGTTTCAGTATTTTACTTCAAGCTCACAAGTTGGTCTGGCGGAAGGCAAAGGACTTTATTACTCAGCCTCAGCTGTGGCCAAATCCTGTAGTATCATGTGCAGTGGAATAAAGAATTTATTATACATTCTTGAAGATACCTGCAGGTAGGATTAAAATTACTAGACAGTCCAGTGTGCATATTTGGAAGCTAGAACTGCTCCAGGTGGGATGTTAACGTGAGGGCAGCCCACCTGAGGTGAAAGTCACTGGGAGAGTGTGAAATCCACAGAACACAGGAGGAATAGAGCACAAAATCAGATCAAATCATTCCTAGAGCTTACACATCTCTGGACATTTTGTTTTACTTTATTTTGGTAAGATTTCCGTAAGTGAATTCCCTTCATTGTTCAAGCCAGGTTGAACTGCACTTCCTACTGCTTGCATCCCAAAGCATTCTAGCAGATCCATATTTTGGTAGCAGACGTGGTTACACATCCATGTCTTATTGTGGAGTTTGCTGAGTGGAGGAAATAAAAAGTAGAGCAGTAAGGGCCCCCTAACCCCCACCACACCAGAGTAGGAAGTTAGTAGGCTTTGTTATGTACAAGCAATATAAGGGCTTAGGTTGTGGCTTTTATGTACTGTTACTTAGACCTGATAAAGTTGTAGCATCTGGGGACTTGAGAGGGTCGTTCTTCAAGAGTGCAGAGAGATCTTGTATGAAAGAGACAAGCCCAGGCTGAAGGAAGCATATCTGAAAGAGTATTCATTGAATGCCTAGTCTGCCAAGCGCTGTGCTCCGCATGGGCAGGGACTGTATGGCTAACAAGATGTTACCTTCATGGATCTTACATTCTAATTCATAGAGATACATGATTGGGGAAAAAAATAGGAAGTTAGGTAGTGACAAATTGTTTTTTAAGACTAAAGCAAAATAAGAGCATAGAAATTGGTATGTGCTGTTATTTATAGATAGGATGACCAGGATATCGGAGAGAAAGCTCCTGAGCAGAGATTTCAGCAAAAGGACATTCCTTGAGACAAAAGTAGGACTGGTGTTTCAAGGAATAAAAAGCTAGGTGGCCAATGTGAATTCTATGTTCAGTGAGCAAGGGCTGGTAGGAGCAGAGAAGGTGGACCAGATCACATGGGTGTTGTGTATAAACTTACATCAGAAGACTATTATAGAGAGAAGATAGTGGTGGAATAAGTGGACCATCTTGGGGCTGGTGGTAGATGGGGTGAAAAGTTTTCCAACTTGAGATATGTCCTTAGGGTAGAGCTGACAAATTGCTTATGTATTAGGTATGAAGTGTAAGAGAGAAAAAAGAGCTAAGAAGACATATTGCCAGAGAGTCCACTGATCTAATCCGGAATCTTTCAAGGACAGAAATGCCACATTCTCTGCAAGTCAAGGCTGATGACAAGAAAAGCAGAAACATGGGGAAATTTAGGAGGAAATATGAATGAGACCGTGTTTCTTCCGAGTTTCATCCTGCTAAACATTCTTTGCCAGACAAAGGGGAAGGTCACGTTCTGAAGACACAGATATGAAGTAGTCTGAATATAAGGAGTATATTATTAGGGGATCCATCCATAAAGATAATGTTCAATTGCCTTGAGGCATAGGCCAGAAATATATTTGCAGCCATTAAACAAGGATCTGCGTGAGGGAAAAAAACCACAGAGATATGTTTCTAGGAGACAAAATTTCCCAGGTTCATATAGCCATGAACTGACAAGGAAGTTGGCTTTGATGCTGGCCAGTGGAATTGATCATAAGCACATAGACCCAAAGCAAATAGACCGGCAGCCTACTAAATTTTTAAGCGAGTAGTCCTGCCAAAAATCCCTAATAACTGGCCAAAAGAACCCGTATTTCTCAAACCCAAGATAATCCCAAGGATCCAGGAATCACATCAACAGGAAGTGGGCTACTTAAGTGGTCAGACCCCAGAACTTGTATCCTTTCCAAAGTCTATCTGCATGGAAGACAATGGACAAGGGAAATCCATTCATAGGTTAGAACCCGGAATGTTCTGATTAGTTGACCAAAGAATGCCTTCCAATGCCAGGGCAGGTTGTCCTTGTTATTTATGGCCAGAAGATTATGATACCTGCCATGTACCAGTGATTTCTGCATGTTTCTCACTGCCTCCTTTTCCAAATGTAAGTTTTGTTTAATTTATCTGGTCTTCTATTAACTTTTATTAATGGAAATGCCAGAGGTCTGTTACACATTGTCTTGGCCTGTGCTCCATAGAATAGAGAACCTGAAACAAAGGCATACGTACTATTACTTTATTAAGATTTACAAACCATGGGTACAGGATTGAGGGGCAAAGGGAGTGAATCAGGTAAGGAGAGAGAGACAATACATGATTATAGTAACGATCTGGTGCATTTATCTTATTTTCTTACAGGGTCATCCCCTGGGGAATCATATAAAGCATGTCTCCTAAGTAGACATAAGTGAGGAGGAAGAGTAGAGTAGACAGGAGGGAAAGTTTTCCATTAGCTCTTGTCTCCCAACAGTCAAAAGTTTGCCCTTTGGAGTTCAACATTTTTGCATTCTGAGTTTTGTATACAGGGATACCAAGTAAAGACTCATGGTACCCCACACCTAAGTATTGACAGAGAAGCCACAGGGCAGGAGAGGAGGGGAGGAAGTGCTGGCTTGCACCTGCATGACATTAATGAAATCCTACTTATAGCATGATGGGTATGATGCGGTGGTAGTCGGACAAAAAAAAAAAGAGGCAGACAAAGCTGAGTGTCTATGAAGTGCTGTATAAGAGGGATCTGAAACACTTCAGGAATAGTTTCAGGATGGTGAGCTACCTCTTATATAGTAATTCTGGACCCAGAGTTGGATTCATTAAATAGGTAAGAAAGTTACTTGTCTCTTTATGAAGGGACTTTATGTAGTTTATGTATCTGAGAATTTCTGAGAGCATAGGTACAGAAACAGAATCTAAGTGGATGCTGTGTGCCCAAAGGAAGACTGAAGTTGTCTTCCCAGCAACCATTACATTGGCCCCCACCATCACATAGTGCCCACATAATTTCAGTAGGCTTGACCCCCACATCCTCAGTTAGGGTAAGTTCACCAGCATTGTCTCAACCTCTTTGGGGCCAGAGTGATCAATATTTGGCTCAGGAATGTTCAGTAATTGAAGCTCAAGGCAATCCAACTTAACACCAAATGAGGAGACTTTTGTTTATTGAAGAATTGCTCTGGATTGTTTGTTTTGTAGATCTGAAGCCCCGAACCACTGTAGCCATTTGACTAACTTTGGAGGAAAATGGTCTGAAGTTTAAGCCAGCTCCTGGAGAAGCACAAGAGTGAGAATACAACAGAAAAAAAAAAAAAGGGCAATGCCTTGAACAAACCACTTGAAAATAGACTAGAGGCTGCATGAAATGATGTTTTTGTTTGTTTGTTTGTTTGTTTAAACAAGTTCGAGTTGGGTTTTCCTTTCCTTGCACCTGAAAACATCCTAGTAGACATAGTTATTGGTGGGTAAAAGACAATGATAATTTTGCCTAGGTTATAAACTACTAATTGGTACATTGATAGAGTGATAGTATTAATTCAGGAGACTGTAAATGTGTGGTGGAGGACACCTGCAAACTGCCAAGTTCAAAATAGGGAGACTAAGTTCTAGTTCTAGGTGATAGACCAGAATATGGTTTTAACTAGCTGAGCTAAAACTGAGTCAACCAAATTGAAAATATACAAAGAAAGAATGTGTTATCAGAAGGGATATGCAAAGCACAGAGCATAGAAACAGTGGTTTCTGAGGAAAAAGGATTTTAGTGTTTATCCAGTATTGTCCATGGATCTGAAACACTGGGTTTAAGGTCATGAGCACTTCATCCCCAGAATGATACATTAGGATTTCCAAATAGTCATCAAGCCAATCTATCTCTCTGTTCAGATTATATGCTTTTCAAACAATTTTTAGAAAGATAAAGTATAAACTCACAAAAAAGAAATCTTCCAGTATAATTTTTTCTTGTGGAAGAGCAGCTGAAAAATAAATCCTAAAACTTAGGCATATGAAATTAGGCCAATTGTTATCTTTTCAATTAGGTAGTTTCACATAAATTAATTGATTCTTGTGTACTAGGGGAATGATAATATTTTGGCATCAAGTTAGAAGATGATAATTCTACACATTTATCATATCCTATGAAATTTAAACTTCAACAGTTTTAGCAGTGATTTGATAAAAAGGACCTACATTGTTACGACACTGATTAAATGATAAGTACCTTCTTCTTCATCATCATGCTGGTAAAGCTGAGAGAGAGGTCACATTGGTAGATAACACGTAATTGCTTTTCTCCATTATATATACCTATGATAAGTGCCTAATGGATGTATACATAATCTCACAATATAGTATAAATCTTGTGCTCAACAAATATTTGTAAATTTTTTGGATGGATGGGTTGATAGATGAATGATCAGAATGGATGAAAGGTTAAACCAGGATTGAACCAAAGCAAAACCAAATCTTAGCCCATAGAATTCTAAAGTTTACAAAGTGTCTTTACTTATATCTTCATGTTTAATCTACACACGCAAAGCCTGTATTATTATCCATATATTATAGATAAAAGTGAGGCTTGATTAGATTCACACAAGGACACATTTGGTGATTGAAGTGGGTGATGGGACGAGATTACTTGCCCTGAAACTTAACTCCTTCACCATTGGGACCAATGTCACAGCTCTCTCACCTATAAATGGAGACAAATAATGGTATCTACCTCATAATTCTGCTTGAGAGTTAAATGAAAAAAAAAAAAAAATCCATGTCAGTCCTTAAGACAGTGTCAGGGATGTAATAAACATAAAATTGGTGTTGGCTATTATTGTTCCTGTTGCTGAGTGCCTTGTATTATGTCACAAGCCAGTGTTCTAATCAGAGCTTAAATAAAGAGAGAAGGAATGATATGATGAAAATTATAATGATATCTCATGGAAATAAAGCTGGACCTGCAATAGAAAGCCATCAGGAGTCTTTCATTGCTCTCTCTCTGTGGCCCACATATTCTCTAGTTTTTCTGTCTATTGCATGGCTCTTCTCTGCAGAGGAATGTCCTCCATGCTCATCAGAAGAAATGCCAAAGTGGCAGTCTCTCAGCCCTACTTACTTATTTACTTTATTTATTTATTTTTATTAACATATGTACTATTTGTTTCAGGGGTACAGGTCTGTGATTCGTCAGTCTTACACAATTTACAGCACTCACCACAGCACATACTCTCCCCAATATCCATAACCCAGCCATACCATCTGTCTCATTCCCCTCCCCTCCAGCAACCCTCAGTTTATTTCCTGAGATTGTCTTTTATGCTTTGTCTCTCTTATGCTCTGTCTCATTTCATTTTTTCCCTCCTTTCCCCTATGATCCTCTGTCTTGTTTCTCAAATTCCTTGTATCAGTGAGATCATATGATAATTTTCTCTGACTGACTTATTTCATTTAACAAATAGCCTCTATTTCTGTCCATGTCATTGTTAATGGCAAGATTTCATTTTTTGATGGTTGCATAATTTTCCATTGTGTATATATACCACATCTTTTTATCCATCCATCTGCTGATGGACATCTAGGCTCTTTACATAGTTTGGTTATTGTGGACATTGCTGCTATTAACATTGGGGTGCACATGCCCCTTAAGATCATTACATTTGTATCTTTAGTATTTGTATCTGTAGTATTTACAGGGTATGAGACCCTATGCTGGGTCATAGGGTAGCTCTATTTTCAACTCAGCCTTACTTCTATATAGTCTTTCATTCTGAGCATCTACCTTATCTACCTACAATTTCTGTGTCTCTAGACTGAATTCTCCAACATGAGAATCCCATCAGTTTTACCATGTAATAGTCCCACCACTTAGACCAATCAGAAACAGCTGAGTGCATCATAAGATTCCAGCATGAACAGAGACCCATTCCTTCCACAGGACTTTTTTTTTCCCCTTAGGTAAAGAAATAGCAGAGAGCTGGGTAGTCACCCCAAAACATAACTTCTGTGAATTGTTGGGTACTGAAGACTAGATTGACTCCAGTGGCTCTTTCTGACTATTCTGTCTCCAAATGACATCTGTCATCTTACTCTACTCTGATACCATGCACTCCTGCCTAACCTCATGGAATGCATTTTTGGAACTACTACTACTACTACTTCTTCTCCTTCTTCTTCTTTTTTATGACACATATACACAGTAAAAGATCACCAGTTCCTTCCATGGTCCAGATGGAATCCTGTGTTTCTGACACGGAGCTCAGATCTTAGCTATTTACATTGTTATCCCCTAGATTGGTGCAGAATCAAGGCAACATCTTGAGAGGCTCATTTCTGCCCTTCCTGGACTCTTTTCCAGACAAGCCTCTGCAGCAGACCAACCCCCTTTCTCTCACTGTTACCACTGTTAGTAGCATTATGATGATGCCCCCTTTGAAAAAGTGATAATGCTGGTGAATCATTATTTGTGAACATGTTGTTACTAGCACTGCCTGGTTTTCTCTGCCTATGAACCATTTGCTTGTCTGCTTGCTTTCATATATTCCTACATGATCGATGTGCTTACATTGAGGAACTGGAAGTAGAGACTTGGGCCTGTTACTATTTTCGTTTTAAAGTAAATAATCGCTTCTGTTAGAACTTCAGGGAAAATACCTTTGAAATTCACATAGATTTGCATATGTTAATTTCACTGGAAAAAGAAGACATTAGAATCAATCTGTTAGACTAATTAACCTCAATATTTGGAGCCATATATCATGAAAGCTTAAGCTGTTGATTTTATTTGGGGACAAGAGTGCTATCCTTATTTAAGATCATCTTCTTGAGTTATTCTGACTGATGATTCTCTTATTCAAATGACTGTGAATTCTACTGGTTTGATGAATTTTCTTTTTGTGTTGACCAATTGTGCTGAAATTTGTTAGTTTTTTTTTAGTGCTGTGTATAGAAAAACAATGTAAAATCTTTCTGCACCTACTCTACTGGAGGAGTGGATCATCCCTCTAATCATAAACACAAAGATGTTTATTGAGATGGTGAGGAAATAAAAGAGCTTAAAAGGAGAAATTGGGGGAAAAAAACAAACCCCTTAAAATTGTTTACTTATCCAACTAGAAAGAGAAAAATAATTAAATTGAATTTTTAAAAGAAAATGTACCCAAGTCATTCTGTCTAAAGTTCCAAACTTAGGAAAACTTTGGATTAAATTAATGCACATCGTATTGTTTGAGATGGTTAGATATGCAAGTAATTGGAAAGGAAAAAAGACGAATGAGATGCCAATCTTCCAGCTGCAGTTCTAACAATGCTCTCTGTCTTCCCTGTGATTCCCAGCCTGACTCCCATCATAGCCCACCCCCGACATGAATTTCAAGACAATGACATACTTGGAGTTGTTTAAATTTACCACCTCCTTTTGCTCTTTTCAGGTTCTTTGAAATAACTGTTGGTAAAATCACCTCTGTTCATTCTGTTATTAAATCTGATGCACGTTTTTTATGCCTCTCATTATTTGATCCCTCTACAGCATTTGACACTGTTGTTAACATGGTTGAACATGCCTTCCTTCTCAAAACACTTCCCTTCTCTGTTTTCTATGACTCACTGCTCTTTCATTGTCCCTCCTATTTTAGTTGCTCATTCTTGGCACCCTGTTTCAACTGAGTGGCCTCTATCAGATCTTTAAACATTGTAATTTCTCAAGGCCAAATGATGGGTTCCCTTTTTATTTCTCTTTATCCTGTATTCCCTAGATAAATACATCGCTCTGATGAGCATGATTTCTCTCTAATTCCTAACTTTACCTGAGACCTCCCAAATGGACCCTAGTAACTCAGTCAGTTCAGGCTGCTATCACAAATACCATAGACCACATGGCTTGACCAACTGATATTTATTTTTCACTGTTCTGAAAGCTGGAAAGTCCAAGATCAAGGTGCCTGGAAATCTCATGTCTGGAAAGGGTCTGCTCCCTGGCTCACAGATGGACATCTTTGCTGTATCCTTACATGGTAGAGAGAGAGAAAGAAAGGAAGCAAGTTATCTTGTTTTCCTATATCATGAGGGCTCCAACATCACTACCTAATCACCTCCCAAAGGCTTCACCTCCAAATAGCATCGCTTTGGGGATTAACCTTCAACACATGAAATGGGGAGGGAGCACAAACATTCATTCCATAGCACCCAGTATATCACAATGCCTCGTCAAAATTTCCACTAGGATGTCTGTCAGGCACTTTGAATTCAGCTTTCTGAACCTAAACTCATAGTCAGAATTCAGGGAATATCAGGGCTTAAATGGGTTTCCATTCCTCTTTACTTTTATCACAAACTAACCCACATGTCTACACCTAACTAACTTCTGCATGTAACAGATCAACAGAGGTTGTGGGAGAGAATTGCATCTGAGTTGGCCAGACTCAGGAGTCTTAAAGAAGAGATCTGGTACATTCTCCCTTAGATTTGGTCAAAAGCTGGGGTTTTCATCAGAGAATCCTTCAGTGAGGATCAGAAGGTGATGGGCATAAATCATGGTGGGAACTTAGGCACAGAAATCTTGGGACGAACGATGAGGACTCCTTGAGCATAACCTGCATGGTCTACCACCCACTTCCCTGGAAAGGATGAATTTACATAATTTGACACACCTATTTCAGCTTTTGCTTTTTGTTTTTTGTTATTGTTATTGTTTTTGTTTTTGTTTGTTTTTATTATTTGCTTCTGGAAAAAAATGTCAAATATAAAAAAAAAAACATAAACAGATGTGTAGTAAGGGCTAGTATGGTGGTTCTTTTAGACTAAACCCCAAAAGATAGGCTCTTTCCATCATGAAAGAAGGGGAAAAAAAGTATCAGGAGATACACATCTTGCTATAGAGATAACAAACCCTCTTTCTTTCCCTCTAAATGGAAAGCATAAAGCAGTGATTCTGCCCTCTGGGAGACTCCAGAGACTACCATTATTAGCAACAAACGTTTTTGTGAGCAGGCACTATTTAGTGCCCTGTTCTAGAAATTAATTTATGGAAAAGAACAAGTTACCACTTGCAAGTGTTGAACTTAAAGTAAAAATAATGATGATAATATTATAGATTCTAAAAATATCAATCCAAAATTTCAAGTATCTAACAAATATTGAATATTGAATTATTTTCTAAGATTCCTACACTTTCTAGGGTGAAAAGTTTAATCCCAGTCATTCCTTCTATTTCTCTATTCATCACCCAACCCATGGAAAACTTATTCCATCATTCTATCTGGCTCTCCTGATTGTCCCTCATTGGTCTCCTGATTTAACCCTAAAATATTATTTCAATTTTTTGTTGCATAATTAATTTCCAAACTTAACAGTTTAAAATGACCACCATTTAGTTGCATCTCATGGTTTTGTTGGTCAAGAATTTGAAAAGGGCTTATTTGAGAGATTTTTGTGTTTCATGTGGGATTGTCTACTGTATTAGTCTGGGTTGTCCAGAAACAGAAAAAATAAGATCTCCCTATCTATCTATCTATCTATCTACCAAGAGATTTATTATGAATTGGCTTACATAATTATGGAAGTTAAGAATTCCCAAGATCTATAGTTGGCAAGATGAAGATCTGGCAGAGACAATGTTATCATTCTAGTCTGAGTACAAAAGCCTGAGAACCAGGAAAGCCAATGTTGTAAGTTCTAGTCAAAGTCTAAATCCAAAGGCAGAAGATTGTTGTCCCAGCTCAAAGACAGGCAGAGAATGAATTCTCTCTCATTCAGCCTTTTTGTTATATTTAGGCACTGGATGTATTCAGCACTGGATGAGGCCCCCCACACTGAGGAGGACAATCTGCTTTTCTCAGTCTATGGATTCAAATGTTAATCTTATCCAGAAACACTAAGCATATTTGTTTTATCAAATATCTGGGCACTTTGTGGCCTAGTCAAGTTGGCATATAAAATTAAACCTCTGAATACTTCATGGTATTCAGATAGCATAAGGGCTGGTCAGAAGAGTATACAAGATGTCTTTAGTTACATGCCTGGCATTTTGTCAAGGATGGCTTGAATACTGGGTTCAATAGAAACTGTTAAATAGAATATCACCATGTAGCTTCTTTAGAATAGCAGTCTCAGTGGGACCAGTCTTCTCCATGGTGCCTCAGAATGCACAGAGACAGTGTTCCCAGAGTAGAAGCTGCCAGATTCTTAAGGTCTGGGTTGAGAAGCTGGCATAGAATCATTTCCATATCTTATTCATCAGAATAGTCACAGAGCTCACCTAATATATTAGTTCTCTAATGCTGCATAGCAATATTACCACAAATTTAGTGGCTTAAAACAACACATATTTATTATTCCATAGTTTCTGTGGGTCAAGAGTCCAAGCATTTCTTAGCCAAGTCCTCCACAATTCTGCAATCAAGATGTCAGCCAAGGCTGAGTTCTCATCTGAAGGCCTAACTAGAGAAGAGGCTGTTTCCAAGTTCATGGGGTTGTTGGCAGAATTCAAGTCCTTATGGGCTTTTGGATTGATGGACTGAGTTTCTTGCTGTTTGTTGGCTGGATGCCATCCTCAATTCCCTGCCACATGAGCCTCCCCAACCAGGCTGCTTACTTCATCAAAACTAGTGAGGGAGAGAGTCTGCTAGCAAGACCAATGTTACAATCTTATGTAACACAATCACTTTTGCTTTATTCTATTGCTTAGAAGCAAGTCACAGGTCCTGCCCACATCCAAGGGGAAGAGATCACACAGTGTATGAATACCACGAAGTGGAGATAATTGGTAGCCATCTTAAAGAATGTCCACCATACACAGGTTCAAGGGGAGAGACCTGGACTCCCACTAAATCCACTGTCCATGGGAAGATCTCAGATAATCTGTGGTTTTTACTGTTCCACAGATATTGATTCTTCTTTATAATATGTTCTCTTTAGACTCTTAGCTGTTCACTTTTTCCATGTCTTTCTTTGAGAATCCTTTTTCACGTTGTCTATTATCCTATCTATCCACTCAAACTTCCTTCTCTAGAATCTTAGTACTAATGCAAATTTGTTTATTCCTTCATTCAATAAATATTTAGTAAGTGGGTATTACAGAGTTTCTGGGAATAAGGGATTGAATAAAATGAACCTTCATCCTCATAGAGCTTGTAAGCTAAAGGGAAGAACCAGAAAACCAAAAGATAAATGCTTGATATACTGGTGATACTGGTCAAGGAAGTGGAGAGCAAGAGTAGGGTAACTGTAGGGTAGTTAATGTTAGTTCATTCTTGAAAGTATCCTAGTTTGGACAGAAAAAATTATATGACTACCTTAACAATGGTTGGGGAAAGGAGTATTTTAAATAAGTTGGATACATAGAATTCTTTTACAAAGCAATACATGGGTAAAGTAAGGAGTTAATTATGTGTATGTCTGGGATAAAGAAAGTTCCAGGTAAAGAGGACAAGATAAAGGGTGAGAGGTAGGAGCACATTGGTGTGTTTGTGGGACAGTGTGGAGGCCAAAGTGGCTGGAGGACATCCGTCCTCCAGCCACTTTGAGGATATTAAAAGATGAAGGTACAGAGGCAATGTGGGCTCAGATTGTGTAAAGCTTTGTAGGCCCTTATACTAGCTTTCCCTGAGTGACGTGGCAGCCCCTAGAAGATTTTGAGGAGGAGGAGGAGCATGCAGTCTGATTTATGTTTTAAGAGACTTACTCTGGCTGCTGGGCTGAGAATAAATCAGAGGGAGGAAAGGGCAGAAATAGTCATTCAGACTTCAACTGCTATTTGGAGTTGGCAAAAATCTAGTGAGATTCTGAAAGTACAGCCGAAAAGATAATCTGATTGACTGGATGTGGGATAGGAGCTCAAGAAGAGGGCCAAATTGACTCCAAGTTGTTTTTCCAAAATAGAGACCATGAGAAGAACACATTGGTAGGAAAGATCAGGCGTTAACTTGTGGATTGTTCATTTTTAGGTGTCTAATAGACTTTTCCAGTGCCTAGAAGCCTGTTTCTTAGTCTTCCCAAGCCCCCAATTCACCAAAGTCTCTCCCATCATCCTTTCAGGTCTTCCCATCCATGTCCCCTCAACTCAGGTATGTCCCTCTACTGGGGGAGGTGTGGAAGAGAAGTCTACTACCTCCTTTGCTCCACCATATATTGTCTTTCCTCACACATTTCCCATTTATCTTCTGAAACCATCTAAGATCTAAGAGTTTAAAACTCTGTGGAAACAACCTAGAAAGACTTTCAGGTACTTTGGCTAGCACCCTGCTTTTTATTTCTCTGGAGAAAATGAAATGTATCACGCACAATATTCTCCAGGCACATTAATATTACTTAGCAGGTATTAAGAGTGTACTCCATTCCAGATGTGTGCATTATTTTATTTAATTATCTCTATAACTTCTTGACTGAATTCTGGTAGTGCCATATACTACATATACTACTCTGTGATTCTTGGCAATTTTCCCACGTTTGTTAAATCTCAGCTGCCTGGATTATTAAATGGATGGAATATTTATTCCCTTAGGGTTGTAGTGAGAATGATGCATGATGTTGGTCTAAAGCACCCAGCCGAGAGCCTGATGCTTATCAGATCCTCCTGAAATATTAATTCTATAGTTTGTTTCTGGCAAAGGTGTTGTTTCTTACATGAAGATATGTAAGAGAGCACTTGTATGTAGATAGCGCTTTTAATTAATAAAAAAGAGGAGGGCACTGAGTGAACCAAGGGCATTGAGTGAACCAAGACATGGAGAGCAAACCATGGATGATTTGTTTGTAAACAATTAACAACTGATTTTACTGCAGTGGTATTTTCAAAGAAGGGAATAGTGGGACATGAGGTTTAAAAACCAGAGGCACAGAATGGAAGGCATCTACTAATCCTAGAGGAAAGGTTTTAGACTTTCCTTAATGGGCAATAGGGTGGTCATTAAAGGCTCTTGAATTGAGGATTGATGATCATTTAGAGAACATGTACTTGTGAAGGAACTACCATACTCAAAGCTCTGTATTAATCATGAAAAGAGACATCATAAACGTTCAATTTGAATATTTCAGTTTGATTAGCTGGGGAGAAGAATGGAACTTGGGATCCCAGTCAGGAAACGAGTACAAGAGATGAGGTTGGAGCTGATTGGTGCTGAGCTAGGATGTCAGCAGTCAAGGTCAAAAGAGCAGAAATGCTGTCAAAGGAAATAAAGAGCAAGGAATGAAGGTAGGAGTTAAAAATGGCTCTGAGGGGGAGACAATGAACTACTTTTGAGGTGATGGATGTCTGCTGTAGATGATGATCAGGAAGAGGAGTAAAGTGTTATCTTCCTATCCCTATAACGCTTTCGGTCCTAGAGTAAAGAATGGGCTTATGAATTAACAAGGAAAACAACATATATGTAATTTGGTTTGCCTGTAAGTTAAAACTAGGATTTGTATTATTATTTACATTTATGACTTCAAAGCACTACATTTATTTTCAAAACACATTCCCTCCCTTCCCCAGATTTAGCTCATCTAAATTTTGAAAATGCCACTGCAGCACTGATGGTCCCTCTTGCCTACCCTCACCTCCATAGTTCAAATCTGCACAGACAGCAGACACTTTAAACATGCATGTATTTAAGGAAAAAATGTAAATCAGTGGGAAGGAAACCTGGGGATCAGGTGTGAGATGGAGGGAAACTTTGTGATTATCCAGGGTTGGTCCACACCTGCACTTTTGGGTTTTTTGTTATGTACATTGTATTGCCTGTTCATTTGTTTGTTTTGTGTCTAGTTGGGCTTCAGTGGTGGAGTTCCCTTCCGGACAGGTCCCCATTCGACTGATTAGGACCTGCCCTTCCACAGACTTTCCATTCCGTGTACATGGCCTCAGTCTGTTTCTACTCTGCCAAACTGCAGTGTTTTTGTTTGTTGGTTTGTTGGTTTGTTTGTTTAATGAACCAAATCTCCCAGATTGTAATTCTCGCTCTATACATGCCTGGTGAACTGTTCCATTATTACTTTTTCAATAGAGAAATAGCCTTAACTTAGAAGATTATGCTCTATTAAAAGAGAGGGATGAATAGTAAGATAAAGGAAATAAAATCTTTACCCCTTTCAGAGGCATTTTCATAGCTTTTAAAATATCTCCTGTCTTTTCTTAACTTATGTGGAGCATTCAGTTTTGCCCTTAGTTCTCCCACACATTTGGAGGAAAGAGTATACATTTCGTTTGCGAAAAACCACAAAGAACAAAATGCATTTGCATTCTGCCGTCTTGCCTCTAGATTCTCTAAGAAGTTGGGGTATAAATAACACAGTAATTTTAGTACTGGGGGCGGACTGAGTTTGTTACAAGTCAACAGGTGGAAAGCGTGTTCTAGCAACTGAACTGGGTATACTCATATTCCTTAAATTTCTAATGAAAATTCCATATGCATATTTGATCATTGTAAATGTGGTAGAATTTTCAACTGGCTCAGAGACAGGTTGAGAGAAGAGATAAATTATGTGTCTTATGATTTTTTTTAAAAGATAGAATTTAGTACTAATTTGATTTGGAGTGAGAAATGGGATGAGGAAAATACTAAGTGTTTTTCAGCTTCATGGTCATATTACTTACAAATGCCATGCAACATGAATCTAAAATCTTTCCCAAAGTGATTATTTCACTTCTTAAATGTGGGTTAACTTGGGCTGAATAGCTTTTTTGTTGGCTCCTGCCTTCCTCCTTTCCTAGGATTCTAGGGCCAAATGTAAAATGAAAACTTAGTTCAGAATTAGGATATAAAAGAGGAAAAATGCAGATAGGTTTCTGGCACCAGCTGCTTCAGAAATGCAAGCCAGGGAGTGCTTTGCATTTTGTTCAGAATACTTGGAAGTGGACCTAAATTTCAGAGATGTCTACCTCTGGGAACCAACACACCAGGCAAAGGAATCTGCCAATACTTGAGAAAGACTATGAGTGAAGTCAACAGTGTTCTTCCTGTGCTATGGTGCAGGGTTGCTTAGTGTTGCCCACCCACATTGCCACCCCCACCCCCACCATTGCAAACTTCACTGGGACCTGAACAGAATCAAAACTGGGAAGGTCCCTTTTCTTTGGCAAAGTTGAAAACAAATGATGAGGTGCTTGCAAAGCTTGGTGATTTGCAGCTGATCTACGATTGGAACTCGACTCATCTTTTAAATGAAAGGTATCAACTGTGTGCCTTGTGGAACTGGGGGTGGGAGGGGTGGGGGTGGGATGATGGCTGAGGGTAAAGGCCTCACACAGCAGGCAAGAAATGTGCCAGCTTGGTTCCTTGGCTTAGATGCAAACTTGCCCTGAAAGCTTGAGAACATTTCTTCATTCAGTGCCTCAGTTTCCTGATACATAATGTTGCTAGCTTCTCTGCAAGAAGCCTGGGGACTAAAGGTGGCTTAAGCATTGCCTCCATTCATTGTTTATATTCTCTTCCTGTTTGCTGTTTTACCCAGCCTCCTAGCCTGGCTTTAGGGGTTTGGTTTTGGGAGGAAGACAGGGAACCACATTAAACAAAGGGATGGGGAAAGGTGTGGTGCCAAGTTTAGAACCCACTCAACCTTGTGGGTTTGGAGTTTTTAAGCAACCTCCTGCCTCTGGAGCCTTCAGTTTGTTTATCCTTGGCAAAATGAAGCTTCCTGTTTTTAAGAAAAACAGCTTATAAAAATGCTTGAAAAGTTTTCTTGGACATCAAAACACTCTTCCCAAATAATATTTTGATGATTTAACATGTAAATGAATCAAAACAATGTGAGCAACATTTCCTATAAAGTACATGTGGGTTTTAAAAATTAAGGGGGTAGTGCTTAGCTAAACATACTTGGGTTATAGAAGATCAAACACGTTTGAAAACTAGTTTGTGATGTTTGCTAAATCTCAAATGAGGCCAATCCAACCACTCTCAGCTGAAATGTAAGCAATTTATTATTAAAAGAGCTCATGGATGTGATTACTCTTCAATCTCTGGGCTTGTGACTCTTGTAGCTAAAATAATCCCTGTAGAATGATTGCAATAATGCTCATGAGTGATTTGGACACCAAAGCACTCAGTCTATCCTTGGAGGTGGGGAGAGGCGATGCAGCCCCAGGCACTTCGACTTCTTGGCCACTCATTTTCATGTCAAAGGCTGGCTCAGGAGATGTGGTGTTTCCCATTACTGTTCATTGGATGGGTGGTATTTTGTTTTTTGGGGGTTTTGTTTTGTTCTGTTTTGGTCAGATGGGAACAAAATATATATCAATTCTCAAACTCCTGTTCCAATCCCAAAGTTTATGTCTCGATTCAGAAGCTGAGAAGGCTTACATTCCTGCTGAGAAGGATAACAGTGCTGCTTGGAAGAGGACTTTCTTATTTAACCTCAGGGATCCTATGCCCATGATGTATTGGGAGGTGCATCAATTCCGTGTTATCCCCAAATAATCTCCTATAAAGCACCCATAGTGACAATTGAGAGGTCAACAGATCTGGGTTTTGGACCTATCTTCAGATTTGATTTAGTATCCACTATTAGTAAGTTGTTACAATAGGTAATGTTCTGAATAAAAGTGTGAATAAGAGATAGTCATTTGATCTTAAAGAACTTTGAATCTAGCTTAGGGAATTCTGGGACAACAGCAATCTGAGGCTCTGTGTGATAGAATCTTAGGGAGGAAATCTAATTTTTCAGATGAGAAGTTCCTCTCGAGGATAATTATAATTTTTGTGGAATGTATGGCACTTAAACTAGGAAGGAAGGGTAGAATTTATAGATATAAATGTGGGAGGATGATGGAGGCATTCAGGTGAAATGGGTCTTTACAAAGTCCTGGAGAAGGGAAGCACATGGCAAGTCAGGGAAAAGGTCTGGGACAGCTGGAATAAAGGGTCAGCACAGAGTTTTCCATTAGTATTCCTCTGCAGAATGCATGATCCTTGAGAAAAGGAGTTATATGATTATACTTATTGGGGAAGTTTGTGTCAAAAGTGTTAAAATCTGAAAAATTGTAGGATTTTCTGGAATGTTTAACCAGAAATGTTTAACCAGAAATGTTCTCCAGAGCGAAAGCATACAAACATAATAGTTATTTAATCCACTTGACAAAAATATGAAGCCAAAAGATGGTATTACTAGATTAACAGATTAGAAAAATACAGTAGCTGTAGGAATTGTTGTAAAGATTTAATGAGCTTTAATATGTAAATTGATATAATTGTGCGTGCACAGTAACTGCTGTTTAGTTTTTTTATAGTTGTCCTTATTTAGACCAGGCATTTGACAAGGATTTTTGTGGTATTTTTGCAGAGAAAGTGAATATATATCATGTGAATGATAAAGAGTTAAGAGACTTTGTGATTAGTTGGATGGCCAGGTTTGGGGGAGTACCAACAGTTAAGTGACAACCTAAAGAGCAGTTTCTAATGTTGTGTGAACGACTGGTTATCATCTTTAACCTGGTCAATGGACCAATAATGACTTGAATTAACTTATAAATGTGTGCAAATCAAATTTGTACATCATGGGCAGCTGGGAAGAAGAGTTATGTTGACTCACAGGATCTTAATAGTCTCAACAGACTGAATGAATGATGATCTAAATATATATAAAAAGGAAAAATAACCAGTCTTAACATGAACTATATACATAAAAAATGGCTTTGGCATGAATAAATTAGAAAAAGAATTAAGGATTTATAGGGGAGTCTTAAGCATCTGCCTTCAGCTCAGGTCGTGATCTCAGGGTCCTGGGATAGAGCCCCATGTAGGACTCCCTGTTCAGTGGGGATTCTGTTTTTCCCTCTGCCCCTCCCACTGCTTGTGCTCTTTCTGTCTCAAATAAATAAATTAAAAAAAAAAATTAAGGATTTATAGAAGACTACAAGCTAAATATGTGACAATAGGGAAATGTGACTTACAGAAAATGTAATGTGGTTTTGGGTTAGATCAATAGACATATGCTATTTAGATTTAGGGAAGGGGAAGCTCTATTTGATATGCACAAGTCAGATCACATGCTGTAACATTTTATCTAGTATTCATGAGAGATGAAGACTAATTAGAACTAACTGGAGATCTGTGACCAACACAGTGAGTAGACTTTTAAAATAACCCACAAATAATAGGTGCACTGGGAATTTTTAGTCTAGTGAAGAGAACTGTATTGTACTGGATAGAAGAGAACTGAATTGTAACTGGATAGAGAGAATCAAGAGTGAGTATGGCAAGTGTATTAAAATATTTCATAGTCTTTCACTGAAAAGGGGACTGAATTTGATTTTTATAATACCCTGTGGTAGAATTAAGGCTCATAGTTCTACAGCAATCTTTTAGCATTTGTTGAATGTCAACTCTGTCAGGCATCATGCTAAACAAGAAGATAAACATGAATGAGAGGAATTTCTGCCCTAAAAGAACTCAGAATCTATTGGATAAAAGAAACACAGGCAGATAACCCAGCATAACCCATGGAATCCTTGTCAAGCAGTGCCCTATGTACAGTAACGTGGAATGAACAATGAACTTTGCCTGATAGAGATTTGTTTTGACCAATGTTATGTGTCACATAATTTAAACATTCACATAATTTTGCAAGATTTACATTTTTTTTAAACAGCATGTTGTAGCTCTTGTCCAGCAGTTTTTCTATCCCCAGCAGAAATCATCATCACCTCTTTTAGTTGATGACTGTATTATTTACCTCCATGTCTCTAATGGCATGGTTGTGTTGCTACATCTTGATATTTCAGTTTTAGCTTTAGCTATTGACTTTCCCTTATGGAAGATGAGGAGTTAGCTCTATGTCCTTTCATACGTGTGTACCCTCCCATCCTTCATCCTCCCTGTATTTTTGGTTAAGGCAAATACTCTGCTATCATGTCTATGAAAACCGTTCACAGCTGAGTTATGTAAAATATACTTACTTTTCCTTCTCTGCATAATTTTTATTTTCCCAAGAATTACTATTTTTCTCATTTTTAAATTTATTTCTTATATCCTTATCATTAATTCAACCACAAACATGACAACATTGGTCTAAATCTTTTCTTAAGACACTCAAGCCATTTGATTGTCATTCAGTTTCATCTTCCAGAGTTTCTCTCAAAGCCTTCTGAGCTGCTCAAGCTGGACTGGGGGTGGCTCTGTACCTGGGGCACACTCCTTCCTGGGATCTCCTTGTATAGCCTTTGCTTTGCTCTTACTGCCCTGATTCTGTGTTTCCCACAGTTATCAATCTCTTCTCTGGATGAGGACATGCTCTAGCAGTTTTCCATATGAGAGAAACTGAGAAAGAATCTTCTAAGAAATTGTAGATTTGCCCTCATATTTGATGGATAATGTATCAGGGTCTAGATATCTAGATTGGAAATCAATTGCCTATAGAAGTTTAAAGGCCTTGCTTTATTACCATTCAGGGATGCTGAGAAGTCCAAAGTCTTTCTGATTCCTGATCCTTTGTGTATGACCTTTTTAAAAATTTGTGTCTTCAGAAACTTTGAGGATTTTCTCTTTGTTGAATTTCACAGTGATTTGCCTTCACACAAGTCTGTGTCTGTTTAGTTTACTGGGCCTTTGGTGGGCTATTTCAATCTCATCCTTCCATTTTGAGAACTTTTCTTGAATAAAGTTGTCGATGTTTCCTTCTCTTCATTTCATGGCTCTTCCGAACCCTGTTCTTTGATGTTGGGCGACTTATGTTGGTCTTGCTGTATTCACATTTTCCTCTTCTATTCACAACTTCTTCTTCCCCACTTTTTTTTTTCTTAATCTCTGATTCTTACTACGTGGTTGGATTTATACTTTATCTTCTTGATAATATTAATAAAAACCTTTTTGATATTGAAGTTTTTTCTTTTCTGCAAATCATCATCTCAGCCAAGTTGCTTTGTGTGATAAGGAGGGAGGTATGGGGTTTCTTTTTCTACTTTGTATACTTCATGTTGGAGGCTTTTCTTCAAGCTCTGCTAATTTTTATATTTAAAGATAGGGCACTCATAAGCTGATTTGCATTTTTGAGTACATGATCAGGGTTGTTAACTGTCAGGTTCACTGTAGAGTGATTTGGCTGGGCTGTTTTAATGGAGACTCTCAACTACCCATATCTTTATATCCTTCTTTTTAGCAAGGAGATATTTCCTATGAAAGATTGTTTTCCAATGTTCTGCCTGGAAGCTAGTGTTCTGAGAGTCAGGTAGATGCAAAGAGTGGTGGGTATTTGCTTTCACTATGCATAGGATTACTCCTTTCAGTAAGAAATCTGCACCATCCACTGTGCCTGCTGTTACTTAAGATCCTGTGTTTTGTGCTTTCTAGACAATAAACTGGGGAGGGATAGTCTGGCATCGTGAGCTAGGAAACTGGTGATCTGCCCATTTCTTTAAAAATACTTTCAAATAATTAAAAAAAAAAGTCTACTCCCCTTCACTCCAATTTCTCAAGGTAACTGATGAGGCCAAATTGTGGGCCTTTGGGGATTATATAGTATTAATCTGGGTTTTTCATACTGCTGGCTAAATTTTCCCTTCTGTGGGTGAAGTACTTCACTTCCTTGGGTGCCTATATCATTTGCCATTCATCCATCTACTTTCTGGCTTCCAAAATTGTGTCTTCTCTCTGTTCTCTTTATCCTTGGAAGAGAGAGTATGTGTGTATGTGTATGTGTATAGTTGATGATCAATTTTTTGTGTGTGATCTGGGATGTTTTCAGGGGAAAATTACATTTCTGGAGGACTCTGAACAATTAATAAGATTTTTCCTAGCAATAGAAGCATTAAGAAAAACAACACAAATAACAAAAGAGATGTGTGAACTTTAGCAAAGAATTCAGGAAATGGTGACTGTGGCTAGGACACTGACTGGGAGTAGGCTGAGACCTTGATCAGCAACAGTGGAAGCAAAGAGCAAGAGTGTATTGTAACTGGATAGAGAGAGGGAGAGAGGAGAGGAGTCAAAGAGGATTCTGTAGTTTCTAGACTGGAAAAGTGGTTGTGTTACATTTGGTGAAACCTCTGGGATGTGTATTTTTTGTTCCATCTTAAGTCGTATGTATTCCACAACGGACAAGCTTGCCTCGTGATATGATACATTGTCTTTCTACATAGCCCTTAAGCCCATAGATGGACAGTGGTATGAAAGATTCCAGATTGCTTTGCCTATAAGAAATGCTAACAACTTTCCAGCATGTGTATGTATCCCTTTTAAGCTACTTGGTCTCAGGTAAGGTTTGAGAAACACAGAAAAGAATGGGAGTAGAGGGGAGGGAGAAATAAAGATTCAGAGAAAGAAGAGACACAGAGGGGGAAAAAAAATGACATCATTGCTGTGTTATAAAACTGAGCTTTAAATCTGCAAGAGTCATTTCTGTTCTATCTCAATAGGGAGAAGTGTGCTGAACTCTTGGGGTCGTTGACTAACATGTCTACCAGATGGATCCCGGGTTTGGCTGTTTGAGCAGAACATTCCATTTCAAGGTTTAAGATGCAACAATGCATTATTAAACCTGTTTGTAACACAATGTGCAAGATGACATCATATCCCTGGGTGTGTGTGACCTCACCAAAAATGTGTGCCCCGCTGTGTAGGCAAAGTGGAACAGACTGTTAGGTCGAGTTCTAGTACTTTATAAATTGCTGCCCTTCCCTCAGTCCTCTCTCTCCTCTCAAATCAAAAAATGTTCTTTAGAAGAGGAAGAAAAAAATATTTTATGCACTCCTGCGTAAAGAGATATAATAAAAACTTTGAGAAATAAGCCCCTGAAATGAATGAAAAATGGATATAGCCTCAGGAGATTGTGAATTTTTATCTGGTATCTCAGTCATGGTTTGCCAGGAAATAAAAACCACTGAATATGTAGAACAGTAGGACTTTAATACAGGGAGCTAGTTACATCGGTGATAGAAGAGCTAAGAAGCCTAACAGGACAGTGACACAACCCAGAAATGAGGACAGGCAAGACAACCTGCTACCTCTGAGCTGGGTGTGGGGATGGGGCAAGCCTAGTAGCTGGGCAGAAGAAAGGCAGCTGCTGTCAGAGATGCTATCAGGGGCAGAGAGAGGGGTGTCCTGGACTTCTCCTCACTTCCTTGCACCCTCCAATCTCCAACATGTGGTCTTTTTTAAGGGCTGAATCCAAGGAGAACCCAGCGGACATGGGAGCCTGGGAAACCCTGCACAGTGGGGTAAGTCCCCTGCAAAGCAGATCACAGGGAAATGAGTAATAGATCCAAGGAGGAACAGGTCCAGAACCAGCATAGCTAGAAACTGGCACATCCTGCTGCCCTAAAGGGAAGATGGTCAGTGTCAACAAAACCATCAATGATCTGTGTAGAGTGAGGAATGGTTATCCATCAGATCCAAAATTAGATGTGGGAGGATTAGGAGCTAACTTTAACTGAACATTATAGAAGGTTTTATATTCATATAGAAAAAAAAAAAATATATATATATATATATATATTCTTATAGAAGCCTCTACCACCTTCAGAGCCAGGACTTTGGACTGGATTTTAGTGATTTTAGTGATGGGCCTACCCAATATGCCTCACTATCTTAATTATTGTATGCTGAGAAAGTTAAGCATGGACAAATGGAAAACATTATTTTAGTAGGAAACATTAAAGTTTGTGTTTTATAGATTTATTGTTGTCATTGTTATTGCTAAGAATACTGATACCCAATACACAAACATTCATTTATAATTCAATAATCAGTGCTGGTAATCATACTATTTTCACAAGTCAATCTTTTCCCAGACATTCCTACTGCAAAACTTAAGTAATTTCTCTAAAAGTGATCTTTGACAGTTGACTGCTGATGCAATGTTCTATTATTAACTAACATGTAATTAGTTCATTAAAAAAATACCTCAACTGAATAGCGTGTAACTTAATACAATCTACTAAAGCAGAGAAATCCACAGTTTCTCACAAATGGAAGCAAAATTATAGTGTGGGGGACTGGAAACGAGAAGATGCCAGCTGGCAGGACACTAAGTGTTTCAGATCGCTGTGTTTATGATCTCTATGTTCTAGAAAAAAATTAATTAGATTATGCTATTTGAGAATCTTGGGATGTTATGGCTCTGTGCCAGGCTTATCAGAACTACACATCTGAAGTTTAATTAAGCTGTTTTAAATTTCACTTGTATTTCTAAGCTTTGAAAAAGCAATAAATGTAGGAACTAATAAATAATGGTGGAAGAATGCTGAGATTCTCTCAGATGGCAGCATTCAGTATAAAATTATGGGCTGTCCTGAAGTCTAGTATGTACTCATTTTATTGAACATAGTATGAAGCACAACTCTCTGTTCAAGAGTATTTGGAAAATAGATGCTTACAATGTGGGAATTATAACTGTCAACTTATCTAGCTATTTTTGAAAATTTAAATCATTCTCCAGCTTTTCAGATTGGGGTCTAAATAGGGAAAGGCATATGAGTTCCAGTATGGAGAACCACCCTCTGTTTCCCGCTCACCTTGATGAGAGAGTTGTATTGACTGACCTTCTAGCTACTCATGATATTAGTAGTCTTAATTTTGTAAATTCATTTTTTCATCATTTACCTTTTAATTGGAGTAAAATGTACATAACATGAAGTTTGTCAGTCTACCCATTATTAAGTATATAGCTCAGTGGCATTAAGTACAACCATCACTACCATGCATCTCTAGAACTTGGCTGAAAGTTCCTTTGTTAACTGCTTTCTAAAAATCAAAAAAATAAAACCCTTTTCAAATTCGTAGGAACATTTGGTCACTATAACAAGGGCTGAAAATATGCAGGACATTGCATTTGTCTTCATACACATATGAGCCATTATGTCCAACCATACTTACAAAGGAGAATATTGACTTTTTTTTTTTTTTTGAGAAAACAAATGAACATGATATGATAGAAATGGATACTACTAGCCACCTTGATTGAACTATTTCATTCATTCGTTCAACAATGAAGTGTCTGCCTGTGCTAGATATTGTTCTGGGCAGTGTGGGGTTTGTGGTGAATAAAGACTAAGTCTTCACTTCCATATGCTTTCTATTCTAATAGGAGAGACAGATTATACACTGATAAATATTCAATAGAAGGTGGAAATAAATATAGATAAGACAAATAAAAAGCAAGTTTGGTTTCCTTTTTCCAATTTCACTTATCATATTGCAGAGATAGAAGGAGGAAACCTTCTTCAAATGAAAACCCTACTTATCAGACAAGTCATTGGACCTCATTCCTTGCTGTGTTCTTTCCTTGGTGCATGAGGTCATGAGCTACCATGCTCTGAAGATGAGGCTGAGTGTGTCAGAGTGTGGAGAATTTCTTTCTCTTTGCTCTCCTCTGTTTCTCAATAACTTGGTTCCTTTTCCTCTTCTTCTTTCATTTCATTGACGAGACATGTGACTAACAATACCTACTCATACATTTCTCCAACAAATTGGAACTGGAAATATGCCTTTGTGGGGCACAATGCTGGTGAATGCAGGGAATCATAGAAGTGTAATGCATGGTCCCAGTCCCCCAGAATTCATTGGCACATAGAGATGTAGTTGCAGAAGACAGACAACTAATGCCCTATATCCCATGATCAGAGTTGACGTGTTTTGAGGATTTCAGGAGATGCCAAGATAACTTCTGTTAAGGCAATTAGGGAAGAATTCACAGAAAAGGTAACTAAAGATGGATCTTGGTAGATGAGCAGTGCAGAATCATGAAGTTAAGAGAGGAGAGGATCTCAACATAGAAGAAGTGACCAGCATGGCCACCACTGCAGAAATATTCAGAAGAAAGAAGATTTTCAAAGTTTGATCACATCAGTTCCCTTTGAAATAGTATCTACATGGGGAAAAAATGCCTTTCAGAAAACTAAAATTTGATGAATCAATTGTTTTTTTCAAGTAACACCAACTCACATATCTGTCTGACTTCATCACTATTAAGCTCATTCATTCATTCATTCATTCAACAGATATTAACAGATTGTCTAACTTATGTGTACACTAGAGATACATAGCAGTGAACAAAATAGAAGCACTCCCTGCTCTTATGTAGTATAAGAAAAGATAGATTTTGGACATAGCAGTAAGTAAATATGGAATATTTTAAGTGGTTATAGGTGTTATGAAGAAAGGATAATCAAACCAGGGAATAATGTCTTAGCCCTGAATAACATCTGTGAGGGACAGAAAAACCCAGCATGGCTACAGCATGAGAGTAAGAGGGTGAAGGCAAGTGACATGGTTCAAGGAATCAGAGCTCAGATCTTTTGGGTGTGTAGGCTGACATAAAGACCTTAACATTGACTATCAGTCAAGGTTTTAAACAGTGGAGGAAGATGATCTAACCCGTGTTGTTGTAGGATAGCTTTGGCTTCTGTGTTGAGAATAGATAGGAAATTTTATGTAGTCGGGGTATAGACATATTCTGAAGGTCACTGCTAATCTTACGTGCTATCTTTGGGCACTGACACTTGATTCAGTGAAAAAAAAAAATCATCAAGCTGGCTGTTTGTTACCTCTAGGTCAATGATAAGATGATGTATCAGTATCAAAGTAACAGAACTAGTAGGAGATAATATGAATAGATATCTGCATGTAAATATTCCTAATTATATACATTAATAAGATTAATGATATGTACTAGGATACATTAATATCAATTATATATGAATATATGTTAATTATATGTATACACACACATGAGACATATATGTATATATATATATATATAGAGAGAGAGAGAGAGAGAGAGAGTGCAAGGAATTAGTTTTTTGTGATTGTGAGGCTATCTGGGCAAATCCACAATCTGAAGGTAGGCTCTCAGGAATGGCAGGGTAGAAACTCTTAGGCAGGAACTGATGCTCTGGTCCACACATAGACTTTCTTCTTCCAGAAGGAAATCTGCATTCTGTTATTAAGACCATTCAAAGATTAGACCAGATCCACACAGATTATCCAGGAATCTCCTTTATATAAAGTCAGCTGCTTGTATTCATCGTATCTATGGATATCTTCAAGCAACACTTGATTGAATCACTTAGTACTATAAGCATAGCTAAGTTGACCCATTAGAGTGATCATCACAGATGACTGACCGATCGACCGACATTGCATAGAGGATGACAACTCTTTCCTCTACCCTCTGGTTTGTAACTGGCTCTTTTAAATTATTCAGACAGCCTCAGAGTTGAATTTCCTGTCTATAGGCTATAGTCCATTTCCACATGACAAAATATTAATCACGAGGACTGCACATGGTCTTGCTTACAAACTTATTAACGCTGGGATCCTGGCTTTTCCAGCTGGAGGTTCCAGGGCCAAGAGGTTAAACTTCAGCCCCAAACAGCAGCCACGTGGATCTCATGTTCACCTCTGTTGGTGCGCTCATTGCCAACACTTTCATATCAGAGGAGCAGTACTGTCTGCTCTGCTCTCCACAATTGAATATTGAAATGCATCTTTACGAACAAAATAAAGTCTGTGTGACTTTGTGTGAATCATGGTAAATTCTGAGGATGAAGGATGAACCATACAATTCGTCTTACTGACTCCAGTGAACTCCACTCCATCAATATTTGCAGTGCGACTGAATGCCCAAACTTGCCTTGAGTTTATGCAATTTGGTGACATTTCAGCTGCTAAAAGTGCTACTACAAACTTTATCTTGGAGAACACATGATAGATGGAGGAGTTGCTCTGAGCCTAGGAAGCTGTTATTGGCCAAATTATGTGCTCTTGGAGAGGAATATTTCCTGTGTATTTAAAAAAAAAAATTAAGAAGAAGAAGAAGAGGAAGTCCCAGCATGACTAATACGGTCAGAATGTTCTCATCTTCTCTAGGAGAAGAAAGGAGTCAGGTAGAGCTCGGCAACAACCCGTGGTCACAAACCTCAGTAGACACCCAGGTCATTAACTAACCACACAGAGTGGAACATCCCAGGGCTCTGAAACCACAGGCATCTATCTGCTGGATGAAAGGAAGCCGTGTCACAGGCCTGGACAGAAAAAGGATGTGGTGAATTTTCAAACGGCTTTGATTTATAGGCAATAAGGTGCAAGGTTATGATACACAGAAAAACGAATCATTTATGCTTCTCCTTGGGATCCCCTTCCAGAAACCCGGCTGTGGCTGGTTTCTAGGATGACATGGATGGTGTTGCTCTCACAGTCGCTGTGCTGGGTCCTTGTTCCCATCACCTAGCCTCACATCTGCAAAGTGATCCTTCAGGAATAGCTGTGAAACCCCTGCTTTTGGAAACCAGCCAAGCCAGGGTGTGATATTTTTTCCTGTTTAATTAAAAATAAAAAAGAAAGAAAGAAAGAAAGAAAGAAAGAAAGAAAGAAAGAAAGAAAGAAAGAAAGAAAGAAAGAAAGAAAGAAA